>NC_135965.1:1782581-2012581 GCF_053455715.1 Rhinoraja longicauda | reverse complement strand
TACAGGAAAGGGATGGAACACTTAGTTAAGTCTCACCCAACATCAATGAAACCAAGAAACTAATCGTTGCTTCAGAAAGGGGAAGTTGGGAGAGCACATGCCACGTTTCATTGATGGGATGGCCGGGAGAGAGAGAACCAGCAGCTTTAACATCGATTCATAGAGTCATGGGCTATGCATCTGTACGTCTGTATCCCTCTGCATGTCAAATGCCTTGATATGGGCCGCATAGACTTGTCTCCAGCACAGTCCTCATCAACCTCCTTGGATACTTCTACAAAGAACTCAATCAAACTTTGTGCTTGGGAGATATAAGCTCCACGCACAAAATCATGTTGTCTAATCAAATGAATGTATATCTTTGACATTCATATGAATGTTGTCTTTGCAAATGAATGTATATCATATCCCTCAGAATCCTCTACAATAACTTGTCAAAGATGTTAGGCTTACGTTTATTTTGCAGCTTTTCTTTTTCCTGACCAGAGCCTCATTTCTTTTGTCATCTCGGGTTCCTTACCCCTACCTGCCTTGCCCTTCACTAACAGGGACATACGTACTGAGGTCTCACTATCAAACTCTTAAAATTAACCCTTTTTTCCATACATCACTTTGCCTGCAAACAACCTACTCCACTAACCTTTGCAAGCTTCTACCTTATACCATCATAGTTGGCCTTGCTCCAATTTAGAACTTTAACTTGTGGACCAGCCTTGCCCTTCCCCATAACTATTTAAAGCTGATAGAGCTGTGGTCACGAGGGTTGCCAACTGTCCCTTATTAGCCTGGACATATCATATATCATATATATACAGCCGGAAACAGGCCTTTTCGGCCCACCAAGTCCGTGCCGCCCAGCGATCCCCGTACATTAACACTATCCTACACCCACTAGGGACAATTTTTACATTTACCCAGCCAATTAACCTACATACCTGTACGTCTTTGGAGTGTGGGAGGAAACCAAAGATCTCGGAGAAAACCCACGCAGGTCACGGGGAGAACGTACAAACTCCTTACAGTGCAGCACCCGTAGTCAGGATCGAACCTGAGTCTCCGGCGCTGCATTCGCTATAAAGCAGCAACTCTACCGCTGCGCTACCGTGCCGCCCTATATCTCGTATATTGGGCTAAATTGGTTTGTCCCGTACGGGATCGCCCTTGTCCTGTATTAGGCCTGGGGGGGGTGTGGTAGGCCCGGACACTGTAGGCCCGGACACTGTAGGCCCGGGGACCGCTATAGGCCCGGGGACCGCTATAGGCCTGGACACTGTAGGCCCGGAGGCCTGTGCACCGCCTAACAGAGGTTATGTAGCAACCCGCCTCCCGGCCTAGGTGGCCGCCATTGGTGGAGCGGGAGCACGTGGCCGCTGGCTGGGTGAGGTCACGAGGGGCGCGGGGCGGTGATGTCACCTTTTGTCCCTTATTTGGGAGTGAGAAAGTTGGCAGCCCTGGAGGTCGCTGATCCTAAAAGTCTCACCCATTAACACTTCTGTCACTTGTCCTGTCCAGTTCCCACAGACTAGGCCAAGCTTTGCCCTCTCCCTTGTTGGGGCCTCTGCTAAATTGCTCGAGGAAATATTTCTGAACATATTTAACAGATTTTGCCCCATTAAACCTCACATCACAATGGCAGTCCCAGTCTATGTGGGCAAAGTTAAAATCCCCTGAGAAACATAGAAACATAGAAAATGTTTCTATGCCCTTCGAGCCATTCGATTCAATATGATCACGGCTGATCATCCACAATCAGTACCCCGTTCCTGATTTTTCTCCATATCCCCTGATTCCTTGAAGAAAGAGAAACCTTCTATGGCAGTATCTAGATGACGTGTGCAGTGTCCAGCCTAGAGATGTGATCACAGAAGGCACACCAGTGCCTCTGCTTTCTTAGGGATTTCAGGAGAGTTGGCATGTCACTGATTAATCTCGCAAACTACTACGGTGCACTCTAGAATGTATTCTGACTGGTTGCATCTTAGCCTGGTATGGCAATCCCAATGCACTGGGACTCAACTGGTTGCAGAAAGTGGTAGACTCAGCCGTCCCCAACATCAAATGCATCTGCAGGATCCTCACCATCCAGGCCATGACCTCCTCTCGCTGCAACCGTCAGGCAGGGGTACAACAGCCTGAAGTCCCACTCCACCTGGCTCCTGGACCGCTGCTTTCCTACGACCATCAGCTTCAGGAGTCTGAAGAAGGGTCTCGACCCGAAACGTCACCTATTCCTTCTCTCCAGAGATGCTGCCTGACCTGCTGAGTTACTCCAGCTTTTTGTGCCTATCTTCGGTTTAAACCAGCATCTGCAGTTCCTTCCTACCCAGCCTTAGAGGGAGTACAGAGAAGGTTCACCAGATTGATCCCTGGGATGGCAGGACTTTCAGATGAAGAAAGACTGGATAGACTAGGCTTATACTCGCTGGAATTTAGAAGACTGAGGGGGGATCTTATAGAAACATATAAAATTCTTAAGGGGTTGGAGAGGCTAGATGCGGGAAGATTGTTCCCGATGTTGGGGAAGTCCAGAACCAGGGGTCACACCTTAAGGATAAGGGGAAGTCTTTTAGGACCGAGATGAGAAAACATTTTTTCACACAGAGAGTGGTGAGTCTGTGGAATTCTCTGCCACAGAAGGTAGTTGAGGCCAGTTCATTGGCTATATTTAAGAGGGAGTTAGATGTGGCCCTTGTGGCTAAAGGGATCAGGGGGTATGGAGAGAAGGCAGGTACAGGTTACTGAGCTGGATGATCAGCCATGATCATATTGAATATCGAAGGGCCGAATGGCCTACTCCTGCACCTACTTTCTATGTTTCTATGTTTCTATGTTTGTATGTTTCTATGTTGTTAAACCAGCCTGCTCAGCCCTGATCCACCTCGGCAATGGAACACCTCAACCAGCTCCTGCACTACTTTCTAATTGTGCTTTTGCTTTAATGTCTTGTTTTACACCATTTTTTTATTTTCACTGTCTTGTATAATTCATGTTTAACCGATATAACTCTATGTTCTGTGTGTTGTGTGAATGTATGTAACCGTGCTGCTGCTGCAAGCAACATTGTTCATTGTACCTCACCATGCTTGTGCACATGACAACAAACTCCAGTTGACTTGACGTAAAGGATTCTGTCCCTGTGAACCCCACCTGCTCATACAATGTATGTTGTAGCCCTGTGAACAACTGAAATTAGTCCTGAATTAGTCAGAAGAAGGGTCTCAACCCAAAACGTCACCTATTCCTTTTCTCCAGAGATGCTGTCTGACCCATTGAGTTACTCCAGCTTTTTGCGCCTATCTTCTGAAATTAGTTGTAAATGGCCACTTAACCCAATTAACTTAACTTAACCGTGCGGCACAGTGGCGCAGCGATAGAGTTGCTGCCTTACAGCGCTTGCAGCACTGCAGATCCAGGTTCGATCCCGACTACGGGTGCTGTCTGTACGGAGTTTGTACGTTCTCCCCGTGACCTGCGTGGGTTTTTTCCGAGATCTTCGGTTTCCTCCCACACTCCAAAGACGTACGGGTTTCTAGGTAAATTGGCTTGGTAAATGTAAAAATTGTCCCTAGTGTGTGTAGGGTAATGTTAATATGTGGGGAATCGCTGGTCGGTACGGACCCGGTGGGCCGAAGGGCCTGTTTCCGCGCTGTATCTCTAAACTAAACTAAACTAAACCAAAATTTGAACTTAACTCAATTTATGAACCAAAAGATCATAATTATTTAATTCTTTGTTACCTAAAGGCTATTAAGAAAATAATACTGGCTCGAAGAAAATAGTATATATCTTATATGTCAGTTGATTATGCTTGCCCTAAAGCTATGAGGAAACCAATGTGTTGCAGATTTGTACTTTTAAACTACCTGTCAATAAACACAGCTGTATTTTCCTGCTGTTTAGATAATTTAACTATTTTATCTGCAGCTGTAATATTTTGTTTTTCTATTAAACGTGCATACTGTTGTCCTTGAACAGAAATTTAATCAGGCCTCAATTAAAATATCAATAGTAGTTCTAGTTAATCAAATTGATGACAGATATTAATGTGTAGGAAGGAACTGCAGATGCTGTTGTAAACCAAAGATAGACACAAAATGCTGGAGTAACTCAGCAGGACATGCAGCATCTCTGGAGAGAAAGGATGGGTGATGTTTTGGGTCAAGACCCTTCTTCAGAAATTAATGGTTTGGTAAAGGCTGGAGAACAGTTAATCCATGTTAAAACTCTTATATTTGCTCAGATAACTTAATTGAGCTTGGTCTTTACGCTTTTGAGGTTATATGATGTTCATAAAATAGTGAAAAGTTTAGATTCCATTTATGTAATGGAGGTCTTGGAGTGGAGGATGCTTCTCAAACTGCGGAGCATCTTGGACAATACAGCTCACCCCCTCCATGACACACTGGTCAACCTGAGGAGCACCTTCAGCAATAGACTAAGATGCAGCACAGAACACCACAGCAGATCCTTTATCCCTGTGGCTATCAAACTGTACAACTCCTCCCCCTTCTGTCATGGGCTTGACTGACTCCCCCCTCCCCCCCCCCCCCCCCCACCCCCCCAATCTTTGCACAACCCCAATCCTGGACTTTCCACTCGTCATTTTAATTTCATGTTTCATGTATCTTGTTGTGTTTTGACTGTTGGCAGACCAATTTCCCTCCAGGATAAATAAAGTTCTGTTGTATCGTTTCGTAATTAGACCGATTATTGTAAGCTAATTGGTGAAGGAAGACCATAAATTATGCTTACAATTTATTGAAGAGAAAAACTAGTTTACACAATGTGTTGTTTCCCTTTTCCAGAAGAGAGTCAACCTGTTCCACAGGTTTCCAGCTCCTGCTCTGAATGCCGTTTCAGGGAAAGAAGAAAGATTTATGGAGAATACTGGAAATCACGGTCTAGATATTACAACAGCAAAAATGCAAAGACCAGGAGTTTACAGTCAGTGGTGAAACAGAGGCATGAGGCAGGAGCTGGCCAGATTTGACTGGAAGGAGGCCCTAGCAGGGAAGATGGTGGAACAGCAATGGCATGTATTCCTGGGAATAATGCAGAAGTCGCAGGATCAATTTATCCCAAAGAGACGGATAGATTCTAAGGGGAGTAAGAGGCACACATGGCTGACAAGGGCAGTCAAGGACAGCATAAAAATAAAAGAGAAGAAGTATATCATAGCAAAGAAGAGTGGGAAGCCAGAGGATTGGGACTCTTTTAGAGCAACAGAAGATAACTAAAGAGGCAATACGGGGAGAAAAGATGAGGTACGAGGGTAAGCTAGCCAATAATATAAAGGAGGATAGTAAAAGCTTTTTTAGGTATGTGAAGAGGAAAAAAATAGTCAAGGCAAATGTGGGTCCCTTGAAGACAGAAGCAGGGGAATTTATTATGGGGAACAAGGAAATGGCAGACGAGTTGAACCGGTACTTTGGATCTGTCTTCACTAAGGAAGATACAAGCAATCTCCCAGATGTTCTAGTGGCCAGAGATCCTAGGGTGGCGGAGGAACTGAAGGAGATTCACATTAGGCAGGAAATGGTGTTGGGTAGACTGATGGGACTGAAGGCTGATAAATCCCCAGGGCCTGATGGTCTGCATCCCATGGTACTTAAGGAGGTGGTGCTAGAAATTGTGGACGCATTGGTGATCATTTTCCAATGTTTTATACATTCAGGAACAGTTTCTTTGGATTGGAGGGTAGCTAATGTTATCCCACTTTTTAAGAAAAGAGGGAGAGAGAAAACGGGAAATTATAGACCAGTTAGTCTGACATTAGTGGTGGGGAAGATGCTGGAGTCAATTATAAAAGACGAAATTGCTGAGCATTTGGATCGCAGTAACAGGATCGTTCCGAGTCAGCATGGATTTACGAAGGGGAAATCATGCTTGACAAATCTACTGGAATTTTTTGAGGATGTAACTAGGAAAATTGACAGGGGAGAGCCGGTGGATGTGGTGTACCTCGACTTTCAAAAAGCCTTTGACAAGGGCCCACATAGGAGATTAGTGGGCAAAATTAGAGCACATGGTATTGGGGGTAGGGTACTGACATGGATAGAAAATTGGTTGACAGACAGAAAGCAAAGAGTGGGGATAAATGGGTCCCTTTCAGAATGGCAGGCAGTAACTAGTGGGGTACCGCAAGGCTTGGTGCTGGGACCGCAGCTATTTACAATATACATTAATGACTTGGATGAAGGGATTAAAAATACCATTAGCAAATTTGCAGATGATACAAAGCTGGGTGGTAGTGTGAGCTGTGAGGAAGATACTATGAGGTTGCAGGGTGACTTGGACAGGTTGTGTGAGTGGGCGGATGCATGGCAGATGCAGTTTAATGTGGATAAGTGTGAGGTTATCCACTTTGGTGGTAAGAAAAAGAAGGCAGATTATTATCTGAATGGTGTCAAGTTAGGAAAAGGGAACGTACAATGAGATCTGGGTGTCCTAGTGCATTAGTCACTGAAAGGAAGCATGCAGGTACAGCAGGCAGTGAAGAAAGCCAATGGAATGTTGGCCTTCATAACAAGACGAGTTGAGTATAGGAGCAAAGAGGTCCTTCTGCAGTTGTACAGGGCCCTAGTGAGACCGCACCTGGAGTACTGTGTGCAGTTTTGGTCTCCGAATTTGAGGAAGGATATTCTTGCTATTGAGGGCGTGCAGCGTAGGTTTACTAGGTTAATTCCCGGAATGGCGGGACTGTCATATGTTGAAAGACTGGAGCGGCTAGGCTTGTATACACTGGAATTTAGAAGAATGAGAGGGGATCTTATTGAAACATATAAGATTATTAAGGGGTTGGACGCGTTAGAGGCAGGCAACATGTTCCCAACATTGAGGGAGTCCAGAACCAGGGGCCACAGTTTAAGAATAAGGGGTAGGCCATTTAGAACGGAGATGAGGAAAAACTTTTTCAGTCAGAGAGTTGTGAATCTGTGGAATTCACTGCCAATTCTCTGAATGCATTCAAGGGAGAGCTAGATAGAGCTCTTAAGGATAGCGGAGTCAGGGGGTATGGGGAGAAGGCAGGAATGGGGTACTGATTGAGAATGATCAGCCATGATCACAGTGAATGGCGGTGCTGGCTCGAAGGGCCGAATGGCCTACTCCTGCACCTATTGTTTATTGAAACGCACACTCACTGTTGACCTTGAAGAATGACGCTTACAAAAGGGAAGTGATTTGTGACTTGGCCTTCCATTTGTCCAACGGTGAAACAAGACACTGCAGATGCTGAAATCTGGACTCTGGAGTAAAAAGCAAACTCCTGGGGCAGTTCTACCTAAAATGTTCATCGTCTATGTGCCTCCACAAATGCTGCTTCACCTGCTGAGTTCTTCCAAAGAAACAAGGAACTGCAGTTGCTGATTTACAAAAAAAGATGCAAAGTGTTGGAGTAACTCAGCGAGTTAGGCAGTATCTCTGGAGAACATGGGTGACGTTTTCTATCCATACCTTCCAGGTTTTATAACCGAGCTGGTCCCATTTACCTACATTCGGCACATTTCCCTCTAAACATTTTTTATCCATGTACTCGTACCACCTCTACAGCTTCCTTTGGCAGCTCGCTCCATAAATGCCCCACTCCATGTGTGAAGAAATTGGCCCTCTTTTAAATGTTTCCCCTCTCACCTTAAACCTATGCCCCTTAGTTCTGGACTCTACTCTGGAGGAAACACTGAGGTTGTTCAGGGTAGATACAAAATACTGGAGTAACTCAGCGGGTCAGGCACATCTCTCGACCCGAAGCCTCACCCATTCCTTCTCTCCGGAGATGCTGCCTGTCCCGCTGAGTTACTCCAGCATTTTGTGTCTATCTTTGATTTAAACCAGCATCTGCAGTTTTTTTCCCTGATACTAATCACCTTGATTTTGGAATGGAATGGATGGAATGGAATACATTATTGTCACCTGATGAGTCACAACAAGATTCTTCGCTTGCATACCCAAGCTATGCAAATAGTCGCCACATACTGCACTGGCAAAGTTACAAAGCATCCCGTGCCAGGACTTCCATTGTTCTTCCCCCTCCCTCACGACGGTCCCTCCATTGTGCTCCTCCATTGTTCTTCCCCCTCCCTCACGACGGTCCCTCCATTGTGCTCCTCCATTGTTCTTCCCCCTCCCTCACGGTGGTTCTCCCCACGACGGTCCCTCCATTGTGCTCCTCCATTGTTCTTCCCCCTCCCTCACGATGGTTCTCCCCACGACGGTCCCTCCATTGTGCTCCTCCATTGTTCTTCCCCCTCCCTCACGATGGTTCTCCCCACGACGGTCCCTCCATTGTGCTCGTCCATTGTTCTTCCCCCTCCCTCACGGTGGTTCTCCCCACGACGGTCCCTCCATTGTGCTCCTCTATTGTTCTTCCCCCTCCCTCACGGTGGTTTCCCCCACGCCGAGTCCTCCATTGTGCTTCCCCCTCCCTCCCCCTCACAATGGTTCCCCCAATCCCTCATTGACCGCCGCACTGCTGGCCTGTGAGGCTTCGCTGCCGCGAGGCTCCATAAGCTGCGGGGTCCAACTGCCACCGCCAAGGCCCCAACGCCGCTGCCGAGGCCCCACCGCCACGATCGAGTGTTCACTGGCCCAGGTTACTCCTGAGATTCCTACAACCCAGGGAAGAAAATCCCAGAATATCCAGTCTCTCCTTATAACCCAAGCCCTCCAGTCTTGGTAACATCCTGGTGAAGCTTGTTCCAGCTTAATAGCAGGGGGCCACTTATAGCAGGGGGCCACAACTGCACATATCACTCCATACGTGGTCCCACTAACATCTTGTAGAGTTGTAACATAACATCACGATTCCTATACTCAATACATTGACCGATGACGGCAATCTGTGGAATTCTCTGCCTCAGAAGGCAGTGGAGGCCAATTCTCTGAATGCATTCAAGAGAGAGCTGGATAGAGCTCTTAAGGATAGCGGAGTCAGGGGGTATGGGGAGAAGGCAGGAACGGGGTACTGATTGAGAATGATCAGCCATGATCACATTGAATGGTGGTGCTGGCTCGAAGGGTCGAATGGCCTCCTCCTGCACCTATTGTCTATTGTCTATTGTCTATTGTCTATTGTCTATTGTCTATTGTCTATTGTCTATTGTCTATAAGCATACTTAACTCCTTCTCCACGCTGTCTACTTGTTTCTCCACTCTGACGGGAATCCAATGGGAACATTCAGGATTGCCATTGCATTGGGTCTTGCAAGCAGCAGATGGCAACCTGAATTGAGAAATCTAGCCTTGTAAAAGGTGAGGGTTCTTTACAATCCAGGGCAGGCTTGCTGGGAGATGAGGAAGGGCTGGGACACAAGATGTGGAAAACTCTAGATTCTTTGGTCTAAAAAGCTCCTAGGAGAAGATTGAGTCATTTATGGTTACCACTGTCTTTAAAGATTAGGGTTGACCCCTTTAGAATGTGTAGAAGGAGGGCAAGAGGTTAGCATTTATCTATAGAAGTCGCCCTGTTTGAAAACGAAGTGAAATGATGAAACGTCAGGCTGTGCTGTTTTTCAGTGATGTAATTCAGTCTCCATTTGGGATGCCAAGACTTTGTACCACCCATTCATTGGTACGTTAGACGTTGGCAACAGCAAATAGATAGGGTCCTGAACTGTGAGTGTGGTAGTGCAGGCACTGTGCTACAAGGTGCTGCCTTGCTGACTTCACCATCTCTTGCAGGACTCAGCAATGGCTGTTATTTACCTGTTTTCATTGCCAAAACCGTACTCTGCAGATTAATACCCTAAATTGTTTTCTTACTGAATAGTCTATATTGATATCACAACAAATCATCTGATAATGGGACCCCACCACTGGCCATATCTTCCCATCCCCTCCCCTCTCTGCGTTCCGCAGAGACCGTTCCCTCCGTAACTCCCTGGTCCACTCGTCCCTTCCTACCCAAACCACCCCACCCCCGGGCACTTTCCCCTGCAACCGCACGAGATGCAACACCTGTCCCTTTACCTCCCCCCTCAACTCCATCCAAGGACCCAAACAGTCTTTCCAGGTGAGACAGAGGTTCACCTGCACCTCCTCCAACCTCATCTATTGCATCCGCTGCTCCAGATGTCAACTTATTTACATCGGCGAAACCAAACGCAGGCTCAGCGATCGCTTCGCTCAACACCTGCGCTCGGTCCGCATTAACCAATCTGATCTCCCGGTGGCTGAGTACTTCAACTCCCCCTCCCATTCCCAGTCTGACCTTTCTGTCATGGGCCTCCTCCAGTGCCATAGTGAGGCCCACCGGAAATTGGAGGAACAGCACCTCATATTTCGCCTGGGCAGCTTGCAGCCCAGTGGTATGAACATCGACTTCTCCAACTTTAGATAGTTCTTCTGTCCCTCTCTTCCCCTCCCCCTTCTCAGTTCTCCCTCTATCTTCCTGTCTCCACCTATATCCTTCCTTTGTCCCGCCCCCCCTGACATCAGTCTGAAGAAGGGTCTCGACCCGAAACGTCGCCCATTCCTTCTCTCCTGAGATGCTGCCTGACCTGCTGAGTTACTCCAGAATTTTGTGAATAAATACCTTTGATTTGTACCAGCATCAGCAGTTATTTTCTTATAGTCTATATTGATAAATAGCCAGTACTTAATAGCATCACATCTTCCATTGAATGTTAAATTGAAGCAATATGTCCATGTTGGACGTCGGTGCCTATACAAACAGATCTCCAGCCAAGACTGGTGCTCCACCCTTCTATCATTGTGTGCCTCAGATATGCAGGAAATTCCCAACAATTAACATGAAAAATGAAATCCTTCTGGGAATGTGTCACAAATTGTTAGAAAGGCCCATTTTTATGAAACCATGCTCAAGCTTTGTAACAAATCAAAATCTACGTTCCCAAGTAGTAGGAAAAAAAACTGCAGATGCTGGTTTAAATCGAAGGTAGACACAAAATGCTGGAGTAACTCAGCGGGACAGGCAGCATCTCTGGAGAGAAGGAATGGGTGACGTTTCGGGTCTTGACCCTTGGTTGTTTAAGTGACTATAAACGCAATTCATAATAAACTTTAGAGAAAGATACAATGTTTAAACACTAAAAAAGTTCTCTGAAAAATTCTTTTTTTTTTGGAATGAATAAACAATTCACTACAACAAAAGAAATGAACAAAAACCCTCACAAAAATTCTTATTTTTTTAAATGTAATAACTAACATGTGGTGACAAAACTGGAGATACACACACATATGGGGAAGTATTTTCACTGGTGTATAAAGTGTGTTTAATTTTTATTGCTGCGTTCATTTGTAATTATATTGTGCAGATTTGAGTACTAGTATTCCCATCCCTTTTTTTAGGGAAAATGTAAAAGATTATGGAGCATTTTTTCGATGCTTCCCACACACAACAATTGTTAATGTAAAAACAAAGGAATTATATAACCAACTAAATTAATTCCTAAGATAGACACACAATGTTGGAGTGGCTCAGTGGGACCGGCAGCATCTCTGGGTAGAAGGAATGGGTGACGTTTCTCATCGAGAGAGTGGTGAAGACGACACAGCACATCACTAGCAACTGTCTCCCGGCCATTCAGGACATTCTCTACCGGCGGTGCCTGTGGAAGGCACGCAGCATCATCAAGGACCACAGCCACCCAGCACGCAGGCTGTTCTCCTTGTTACCGTCAGGCAGACGATACAGGAGTATGGCTGCCCGTACCACCAGACTTAAGAACAGTTTCTACCATCAGGCCATCAGGCTTCTGAACTCATAAACACATTTCAAATCATATATGTTGATTATTTTTAATATTGTCTTTTTACCTATTTTTAATATTGTCTTTTTACCTTACTAATGTCATTTATAAAATTCTTATTTATCCTTGGAATATTACTGCTGAGGTGACCCGTTGTCGTCAAATACATTTCATTGTATCGTTGACCCTGTGCCAACCTACATATGGCAAATAAAATGTATTATTATTATTATTATTCTCATCATGGAATGGCTAAAGAGCTTTGGAGCCAGTCATTATGCTTTAGAATTAGTAATTGATACTTTAGGAAAGAGCAATGATCAATTCAATCACCAGATTTTTTGGTGTGTTTTTTTTATTGTTAGTTAAAACTGTGTCAACTTCCATTGCTAGGTATAAACATACACCGATCAGCCAAAATATTATGACCCACTGAGCCAAAACATTATGCCCACCTGCCTAATATGCTGTTGGTCCTCCGTGTGCAGCCCCATACGCAGCAGGGTGCGATGCACTGTGTATTGTGACACATTCCTCCCGTGACCACCATTAACATTTTCTGTGACTTGTGCCACAGTCGAACTTCTGTCAGTTCGGACCAGACTGGATAGCCTTCGTTGCCCTCGCGCATCGATGAGCCTTGGGCACCCAACACCCTGTCTGTCGCCGGTTTGTGGGTTGTCCCTCCTCGGACCACTGTCGGTAGGTACTCACCACTGCTGACCGGGAGCACCCCACAAGCCTTGCCGTTTCAGAGATGCTCTGACCCAGTCGTCTGGCCATAACAATTTGGCCCTTGTCAAAGTCGCTCGGGTCTTTACTCCTGCCCATTTCTCCTGCATCCAACACATCAACTTCAAGAACTGACTGTTCACTTGCTGCCTAATATATCCCACCCCTTGACAGGTGCCATTGTAACAAGATAATCAATGTTATTCACTTCGCCTGTCAGTGGTCATAATGTTTTGGCTGATCAGTGTTTTATATCTGTAACTTTCCCCAGTTCTGATGAGAGGTCACTGACATGAAACATTAACCTGGTATCTCCATCCACAGGTGCCTTCTGATGTGCTAAAATATTTCCAGCATTTCTTATGTTTATTTCAGATTACCGGCATCTGCAATATTTCGCCTTTAGAAAGTACGAAGCCCCCGGATGTCTTTGAAGACGGTATTCTTCACTCGAACAGGTAGAAGAGGTTTGCCACCAACTGGATTATTTAGTGAATGCTCAAGGACTGAGCGTGATGTGGCACCAGTGCATAGTTTCCAAAGATCACCTCACACTGGGCAAGAATCCATCGCTACAAAATGCATTCAGCAAGTTAACCTGTAAATGCCAGCGTGATAGTACAATTCAGAAGATTCATAGGTTACACGTATTTTAATCATATCTTGACCCAATACGGTTTGGAGGAGCTGGGCTGGCGCCAAGAATTCGGTGAAGCACACAGCCATGGTGAAGAGTAGTGGGGTTGTGGGAGAGCCACTCTCTCTCAACTGTGGGAACAAACTTAACAACAAGGTTGTCTTTGTGTTGGTCTATGTGGTGACCAGCTTGCTCCCAGGCTCCAGCAGACACCAAGCCAACTTCCATTACATCCAGAGATTGAAAATTGATTGTGTGTCAGAGATACTCATATCATACTCATATCATACTTTATTAGCCAAGTATGTTTTGCAACATACCAGGAACTTCATTTGCCATACAGTCATACCAATAAAAAGCAACAGGACACACAAAATACATTTCAACATCAGCATCCACCACAGTGACTCCTCCATATTCCTCACTGCGATGGAAGGCGAAAAAAAAGTTCAATCTTCTTCCCTTCTTTGTTCTCCCGCTGTCGGGGGCCTCGAGCCTTCCGTTGATGGGACGATCTTGGCTCCCGTAGCCGGCAGTCGGGCCCTCCGTGTCGGGGCGATCCAGCTCCCGCATCGGGGGGGAATCTCAGCTCCCCCGCGCCGGGCGATCTGACCCCGAGTCAGGACTGGTTGGACCTCCTGCGACTTTGAAGCTTCTTGACATCAGTCTCTACGCGAGACTGCGAGCTCCTCGATGTTGAAATCCCAGGCAAGGGATCGCACGCTCCGATGGTAACTCCACGTCCCCGCGGTGGGGCTCAAAGTCAGTCTCGAGCAAGGCCGCCAGCTCCACGATGTTAGGCCGCAGAGCGACCGGAGATACGATCCGGAAAACAATCGCATCTCCGGCAAGGTAAGAGATTGAAAAAAGGTTTCCCCCTCCCCCCCCCCCCTCCCCCACATAAAACAAACCAGAGAACATTAACACATACTTTTAAAACACACTAAAAATAACAAAAAAGATGAAAAGACAGACAGACCGTTGGCAAGGCTGCCATCGCTGACAGTGCCACCCGGTACAATGCATAAACCATCCAAGAAAGGGGGAAATGGTACTTAAAAGAGCAGATCTCCACTAACACTAGAACAGTTCTTCATGTTGAATGTGTGGGACACCTTACAATTAAACAAAACTAATATTGAAAATTTGCTTATCATTTTTCTCCAGAGATGCTGCCTGACACACTCAGCTACTCCAGCACTGCGTCTTTTTTTTTGTTGCAAACTAGCATCTACAGTTCCTTGTGTCTATAATTAATATTGTATTGTTTAATGCCTTAAAATTCTGCACAATGACCTCTTTGATGTTGGATTAAGTTGCATTAAGGCTAGGTAACGTCGAGAGAATGTATTCCATGATTAAACATTCGGGATGCCTTGGTGGAAAGATCTCTGTTAGTGGCCATTGAAATATCTACAGTACCTCCTTTGCATTTGCTCTGGATTGCTGGCATTTTCTGTTTTATTTCAGGTTTTTGATAATGGCAATGTTTTGAGTGAAGGTGCCCAACCATTGTGCATGACTAAGTGTGTCATATTAGACAGTTCCCTGATGTCCAGCTTGGCCTAGCTATGGAGCAGGTATGAAAGAAACATTTCCAAATCTTTCTTCAAAAGATTAAACAGATTGGGCAGAGTGCACCGAATACCAAATGTATCGTGAATTCTACCCACAGGGGTGGAATGCGAAGAATGTAAAGAATGGGATGTTGGCCTCATGCAATTTACCCTGCTCTATTTTCAAAATACTGATTTATGTTCATCTTATGTAGAATGCAAGGCATCCTCTAATATATCAGACAGTTTTTATATTTAAAGGCGTGATGAGTGTATATTGGTTACAACTCAGCACAACTAATTCTATTTTTGATTTTGTCCATCCCTAAACCCAAAGCACTAAAGTTGATTATAGCACCTCACATTGCAATCAAAGTTTACAATCGTTTCAGATTTTTGCCTGTGGGAGATCCCTGAGTTGAAATCAAGAGGCCTTAGTCCTGAATCATGGGACCATCTCCGATGGCTGAGATAGTGGATAGTCAGCATGAAAATCTTTTCATCGTGCAGCTGAGACAGGCTGCTTTAGGAATATGAGCAATGAGAAAATATTAATTCTTGGTTTTATACCCATCTTTAGAAAACTTTGTGAGATAATTGGCCATTGGGGGACCGGTGAGAGGACAGAAAGGCAGGACTGAAGACTCGAAAATGTACGACAAATGACAGCTGACACAGCCGATACAATCTAGGATAACCAAGAGAAGTCTTTCTTTCGAACGTCAACTACAACAATCAAAAGTGGCAATTGGTGCTTCAGAGTACCATAGTTGACGCTTTGCTGCAAATGTTGCCAGTTCCGTAGGACTACCCAGGGTGCACGACGAAGATGTAAAGCAGCTCCCACCCCAACCAAGAGACGTGATCGTGTGGCAGAGATTTGCTTTGTCACGTACTTTGTGGTCTTTATTATGGTCTTTAAGCTTCCTAGCGTTGTGGAAACTTTGTGATAACTTGTGCAAAGTCCAAAAGATGCACGATTTAAGGCACTTTGTGATAACTTTGGTACAAAGCCCAAAAGATGCACTATTTAAGGCAACAGCAGTTTCACCAGACGTAAAGAAAGTAAAAACCTGTTGAAACGAAAAACTGGAGATAGTTGGTGCGTTGAGGACAAGGTTGTGTTTGGACCTGCAATATAATTTTTTTATGTCTTTTGGCAATGATCATTTAACTTTGGAACTTTAACAAAGGTCAAGTTGACATGAATTTAAAAAAAAATATTATCAATCGGGAAAAAAACTGCAAGAAAATAATTTCCATTAGTCGTATGTCAAGGTAAAAAGGCAATGAGAGGTATCATTAGGACAGTGTCTTCCACATTTTATTTTTAATTGGCTCCAGATGCTGCCGAATCAGGTATGTCTAATGTGAACAATGCAAATTGGAAGAGCTGGTTAATCATGCCATATATTTACATATTTAACTTGCAAACTTTCTGCTTTGCAATTATTAAGGCAGATTCTCAATGCTGTAAGATGCCAAACTGGCAACCTGTGTCTCCCACTAACTATACAAAATATCCCATTTACACTTTCAAATGCATGCTTGCATTGCAGATCAAAATCCATCTCACTTTATTTTGAACTGTTACCTCAGTCTATTGTGTTTTACATCACACGAAGAAGTACAAAGTTGGTGTAAGATGCACTACTCTGTTTATTTTTCCTCTTTTCCTTCATTTAGTTTAGATTTTTAGTTTTAGAGATACAGCACGGAAACAGGCCCTTTGGCCCACCGAGTCCGCACCAACCTGTGATCCCCACACATTAACACTATCCTACACACACTAGGGACAATGCATATTTATACCAATCAAATTAATCTACAAACCTGTATGTCTCTGGAGTGTGGGAGGAAACCGAAGATCTCGGAGAAAACCCACGCGGTCACGGGGAGAACGTACAAACTCCGTACAGACTGTACCCATAGTCAGGATCGAACCTGGGTCTCCGGCGCTATAAGCGCTGTAAGGCAACAACTCTACCACTGCACCGCCAGATAGTGAGTGTCCCTGGCCAGGGTCAGTAATTCCTGCCCATTCCTCATCGTACTTGGCTGCCAGACTTAACCAAATGGAGTCATGTGTAGGCCAGACCAGAACAGTATGGTACATCTTTCATATTTGGCTGTTCATGAAGCAGGTTCATTTTACAGCAATTTTACACCTATTATGTCATTTTCATCTAACGGTAGATTTTTTAAATTTCAAATATATTTAATTAACTAAATCTAAGTTAAATTTAAATTTCTCATGGCATAATTTCAGCTCATGTTCCCAGACCATGTCTCCAGGCCAAAGCATCAATGATTGTCACCACCTGAACAGAATGTTAGTAAATTTCCAGAAGGCCCCAAAATTGGTGTAGTGGACAGTGAAGAAGATTGCCTGAGGATCTAGATCAACTGGGGATGTGGGCAATGGGATGGCTGACGGAATTTAATTCAAACAAGTGCAAAATGATGCATTGAGATATATTCAACCCGGCCAGGACATAAACGGTGAATGACAGGGCCCTCGGGAGTGTTATTGAACAAGACATCGGCTTACAGTGACATAGTTCGTTGATAGTGGAAACACAGGTAAACAGAGCGAAGAAGGTGGTGTATGGTGTGCTTGCCTTCATCGTCCAAGGTATTGAGCGTAGGAGTTGGGACATCATGTTACTGTTGTACAAAACATTGGTTCGGTTACACTTGCAGTATTCTATGCAGTTCTTGTCACCATGCTACAGGAAGAATGTGAATATGCCGGAGATGGTCCAAGAAAGATTCACAGGGTATGACGTGTGGGGGGACTTGGGTTAGAAGGAGAGATTAGGTAGGCTTAGACTGGACTGGAGGTGGCTGAGAGGTGAACTTATTGTGGTTTATAAAGTCATGAGAAGCACAGGTAGGGTAGATGGTCACATCATTTTCACATGTATGGACAGGTTTATGAATAGAATATGTACAGTGGGAAATGGTCCAAATACAGGCAAAAGGGACAGGCATTGAAAAGCATTTTGTTTGCATGAATGAGTTAGTTTCTGTGCTGCCTATCACTATGAATCTATGAATCCATGTTCTGTATTTCCGTTACTCTCCTGAAACGTTCATTATCATTGCAACATCTTCAGGGAAAAACACCCGTTAGTGTCAATAGACAATAGAAAATAGACAATAGACAATAGGTGCAGGAGGAGGCCATTCAGCCCTTCGAGCCAGCACCGCCATTCAATGTGATATTGGCTGATCATTCTCAATCAGTACCCCGTTCCTGCCTTCTCCCCATACCCCCTGGCTCCGCTATCCTTAAGAGCTCTATCTAGCTCTCTCTTGAATGCATTCAGAGAATTGGCCTCCACTGCCTTCTGAGGCAGAGAATTCCACAGATTCACAACTCTCTGACTGAAAAAGTTTGTCCTCATCTCAGTTCTAAATGGCCTACCCCTTATTCTTCAACTGTGGCCCCTTGTTCTGGACTCCCTCAACATTGGGAACATGTTTCCTGCCTCTAACGTGTCCAACCCCTTAATAATCTTATACGTTTCGATAAGATCCCCTCTCATCCTTCTAAATTCCAGTGTATACAAGCCTAGTCGCTCCAGTCTTTCAACATATGACAGTCCCGCCATTCCGGGAATTAACCTAGTAAACCTACGCTGCACGCCCTCAATAGCAAGAATATCCTTCCTCAAATTTGGAGACCAAAACTGCACACAGTACTCCAGGTGCGATCTCACTAGGGCCCTGTACAACTGCAGAAGGACCTCTTTGCTCTTATACTCAACTCCTCTTGTTATGAAGGCCAACATTCCATTGGCTTTCTTCACTGCCTGCTGTACCTGCATGCTTCCTTTCAGTGACTGATGCACTAGGACACCCAGATCTCGTTGTACGTCCCCTTTTCCTAACTTGACACCATTCAGATAATCCTCTGCCTTCCTATTCTTACCACGCAAGTGGATAACATTTATCCACATTAAACTGCATCTGCCATGCATCCGCCCACTCACACAACCTGTCCAAGTCACCCTGCAACCTCATAGCATCTTCCTCACAGTTCACACTAACACCCAGCTTTGTATCATCTGCAAATTTGCTAATGGTACTTTTAATCCCTTCATCCAAGTCATTAATGTATATTGTAAATAGCTGCGGTCCCAGCACCGAGCCTTGCGGTACCCCACTAGTTACTGCCTGCCATTCTGAAAGGGACCCATTTATCCCCACTCTTTGCTTTCTGTCTGTCAACCAATTTTCTATCCATGTCAGTACCCTACCTCCAATACCATGTGCTCTAATTTTGCCCACTAATCTCCTATGTGGAACCTTGTCGAAGGCTTTCTGAAAGTCAAGGTACACCACATCCTAGTTACATCCTCAAAGAATTCCAGAAGATTAGTCAAGCATGATTTCCCCTTCGTAAATCCATGCTGACTCGGAACGATCCTGTTACTACTATCCAAATGCTCCACAATGTCGTCTTTTATAATTGGCTCCAGCATCTTCCCCACTACTGATGTAAGACTAACTGGTCTATAATTTCCCGTTTTCTCTCTCCCTCCTTTCTTAAAAAATGGGACAACATTAGCTACCCTCCAATCCACAGAAACTGATCCTGAATCTATAGAACATTGGAAAATGATCACCAATG
Organism: Rhinoraja longicauda; assembly: GCF_053455715.1. Classification (NCBI taxonomy): domain Eukaryota; kingdom Metazoa; phylum Chordata; class Chondrichthyes; order Rajiformes; family Arhynchobatidae; genus Rhinoraja; species Rhinoraja longicauda. The sequence continues at coordinate 1,993,309 of NC_135965.1, read as the reverse complement.
CGTCCACAATTTCTAGCGCTACCTCCTTAAGTACTCTGGGATGCAGACCATCAGGCCACAGTTTAAGAATAAGTTGTACGGGGCCCTGGTGAGACCGCACCTGGAGTACTGTGTGCAGTTTTGGTCTCCAAATTTGAGGAAGGATATTCTTGCTATTGAGGGCCTTTACTAGGTTAATTCCCAGAATGGCGGGACTGTCCTATGTTGAAAGACTGGAGCGAGTAGGCTTGTACACACTGGAATTTAGAAGGATGAGAGGGGATCTTATTGAAACATATAAGATTATTAAGGGGTTGGACACGTTAGAGGCAGGAAACATGTTCCCAAAGTTGGGGGAGTCCAGAACCAGGGGCCACAGTTTAAGAATAAGGGGTAGGCCATTTAGAACTGAGATGAGGAAAAACTTTTTCAGTCAGAGAGTTGTGAATCTGTGGAATTCTCTGCGTCTGAAGGCAGTGGAGGCCAACTCTCTGAATGCATTCAAGAGAGAGTTAGATAGAGCTCTTAAGGATATCGGAGTCAGGGGGTATGGGGAGAAGGCGGGAACGGGGTACTGATTGAGAATGATCAGCCATGATCACATTGAATGGCAGTGCTGGCTCGAAGTGCCGAATGGCCTCCTCCTGCACCTATTGTCTATTGTCTATTGTCTATTGCCCTGGGGATTTATCAGCCTTCAGTCCCATCATTCTACCCAACACCATTTCCTGCCTAATGTGAATTTCCTTCAGTTCCTCTGTCACCCTATGATCTCTTGCCACTAGAACATCTGGGAGATTGTGTGTATCTTCCTCAGTGAAGACAGATCCAAAGTACCGGTTCAACTCGTCTGCCATTTCCTTGTTCCCCATAATAAATTCCCCTGCTTCTGTCTTCAAGGGACCCACATTTGCCTTGACTATTTTTTTCCTCTTTACATACCTAAAAAAGCTTTTACTATCCTCCTTTATATTATTGGCTAGTTTACCCTCGTACCTCATCTTTTCTCCCTGTATTGCCTTCTTAGTCATCTTCTGTTGCTCTTTAAAAGAGTCCCAATCCTCTGGCTTCCCACTCTTCTTTGCTTTGTTATACTTCTTCTCTTTTATTTTTATGCTGTCCTTGACTTCCCTTGTCAGCCACAGGTGTCTCTTACTCCCCTTAGAGTCTTTCCGCCTCTTTGGGATAAATTGATCCTGCAACTTCTGCATTATTCCCAGGAATACCTGCCATTGCTGTTCCACCGTCTCCCTGCTAGGGCCTCCTTCCAGTCAATTCTGGCCAGCTCCTGCCTCATGCCTCTGTAATCCCCTTTGCTATACTGTAATACTGACACTTCCGATTTTCCCTTCTCCCTCTCAATTTGTAGAGTAAAACTTATCATATTGTGATCACTGCCTCCTAATGGCTCTTTTACCTTGAGTTCCCTTATCAGATCAGGTTTATTACACAACACTAAATCCAGAATTGCCTTCTCCCTAGTAGGCTCCAGTACAAGCTGTTCTAAGATTCCATCTCGGAGACACTCCACAAACTCTCTTTCCTGGGGTCCATTACCAACCTGATTTTCCCAGTCTACCTGCATGTTGAAATCTCCCATAACCACCGTAGCACCATAGTGTCTCACCTGTGAGCATTGGCATTGGTAATGGTTTTGCATTCACTGCTCTGGAGGCTTGATTTCTTTGGTAGCTCTCTCCACTTGTCCAGCCTCTACCATTCAGAAAGCCAATGCATTCGAAACATAGATAGATCTCCATCTCCTGGAGCAAAGTACAAAGTGCTGGGGTAAATCAGCAGGAGTGTTTACGGTTTGCTCAAGGTTACAGCATCGTCAGTCTCTGTGCCTCCACCAGCTGAAGGTTCCCTCTCAGGTCAGACGCCACTTTAGCTTGGAAAGATGCAACCAATGCTCCAAAATGTGTAAATTCCCGACTCAATACCAATGTGTGAGTAACAATACAAAATGTTGGCCCAGCAGCATCTGTAGAGTGAGAAACAAAGTTACAGTTCAGGACAACGACTCTTCATCAGAATTTCATTGGCTCTTGTGGATTATCTTGATCAGGATTGCAACAAGCAAATGGCTTCAGCACCACCTTCTCAAAGCCATTAAATGTTGGTCATGGCAATTATGCCTGGCAATTGACATCTCCAATGGTCTCTGCGGGATCACAGGCCAGTTCCTGCAGTGTTCATCCCAATGATGTCCTCTAATGAGCAGGCAGACCCCTGCGTAAAGCTTGGTGCCAATTACTGTATCCTTCACTTTCTCACTTTGGTGAGAATGTGTGAGAGTAGGATGCAGTTGACCATGAGCCTGAAAGATTACCTGATGCCTGTGGAAATATGCCCTTTCCTTCTCCCACCTCATTGACCTCTCCCTCAGAAATGCCTTTGACAATTAGAATGCCGGCTGTTACCCATAATCTGCCGTGACTTCTTAAACCGTGGGATTACTTTAGTCATTGACCACTAACGGAGACAGATTCAGTTTGGTCTGGCTGCCTTCCACTGCCAGCAGATGCTCTTGAAATGGGGCCCTGTGGACATGTACAAAGACAATAAGCAGCCAGTCAGTCGACTGAAAACCAAAATCATATTAATGAAGTGGCAGCAGTTTTTTGTGTGAACCCCACAGGTACGTGTTTATCGTGTAATACAACCCCAACAAGTGTTTTCCTGTGCTATCCAATACAGACTCAGTATAATATCCAATACAAACTCGATATAATATCCAATATAGACTAGTATGATATCCAAGGTATTTATTCACAAAATGCTGGAGTAACTCAGCAGGTCAGGCAGCATCTCAGGAGAGAAGGAATGGGTGACGTTTTGGGTCGAGACCCATAATATCCTATACAGACTCAGTATAATATCCAATATAGACTAGTATAATATCCAATACAGACTCAGTATAATATCCTATACAGACTCAGTATAATATCCTATACAGACTTGGTATAATGTCCAATTGTCTATTTGGTGCAAGCAGCAGATTTATTGGTAAGTAGCATCATAGTTTATATGTAAAGTAGATGCAAGTTGTCAGTGTTTTCATTATAGCTGGGAATTCTGATTCTCTTTCTGTTTACCACCGGACAATATGATGCAGTCATTGACATTGTTGAAAAAAACATCATTTCACTTGCATGTTGTGAAAACGCCTCTCAGCTTTTCTGGACATTTCCTATTCTCAAAACAGTGGCCACCGATTGCCCTTGAAGATTTACAACACACAGTTAAAATGTATCAAACCACTGCTACTATTGTACGGAACAGTTAGAACAGACTGCCGTGCATATAAAACCACCATCTTGAAGAGCTAATCCTTGGAGCGCTAATATTTATATAATATTTATACAATAAATCTTTATTACTACTCTCCCTCTCCCTCTCCCTCTCCCTCTCCCTCTCCCTCTCCCTCTCCCTCTCCCTATCTCTATCTCTATCTCTATCTCTATCTCTATCTCTATCTCTATCTCTATCTCTATCTCTATCTCTATCTCTATCTCTATCTCTATCTCTATCTCTTTCTCTTTCTCTATCTCTATCTCTATCTCTATCTCTTTCTCTATCTCTATCTCTATCTCTATCTCTATCTCTATCTCTATCTCTATCTCTATCTCTATCTCTATCTCTATCTCTATCTCTATCTCTATCTCTTTCTCTATCTCTATCTCTATCTCTATCTCTATCTCTATCTCTATCTCTATCTCTATCTCTATCTCTTTCTCTCTCCATCTCTCTCTCAAAGGGAAGTTTAAAAAAAAACTTTCATTACTGGAGAAATTGTTCAGAACTGAGTGTCTGACAAACCCATCAAGGTGCTGATGGGAGAGGTCAGATGAAGAAGGAACATGTATTTCCACCCAGACAGGGAATGACCTGAAACTCATGCACCACGCATGATCAAGAGATTGCCAAAGGCTCTCATCAGCCTGAATAAATGCAGGCTGGACTCAGGGGTCTGTCAAGAATAGCAGATCTTTGGGCCAGATCTTCACTTCCCCAATTCTCTCATCAGCACTTGGCACCAATCCAACCTCAACCCTCTCCTCTCCACTACTTCCTTCATGACCCAGCACAAAGCAGATTCCCCAGTCTAAATGCAGTGGAATTGCAGGAAGTTAGCATCCTGCCCCTATTTCAAGTACAGTGGTACAACATAGATGGCCAAATTCCTAAAAACCTGTTGGAGAGTTCAAAACCTGTTGGAGAGTCTTGAAATTAGTGATGTTTAGTGGGAAAATTAAAAACACCCCTTTTGTGACTGTAATGATATCTTCACTACCATCAATCTGGGACAAGGCAACATGGCCACAAATGTGTACGTGGGGACTCATTCTTCATGGGAAGTAGTTAATTGGTTGTAACAATATTTAGATGCTTTCTAAGGGCAAACAAGAAATTACAAACAGGTTATGCAGACTTGAACATTGAAAGCTTTTCTGCAGTAGCACTCAAGTGACTTTCTTCATGGTCAGTAATCCCATCAAAAAACCCCTGCCAGATTAGTACTTGTAAATAATCGTTTTGGGGACAAAGAAGTGCCTCTCTTTTTCTTCTGAAGATAGACACAAAATGCTGGAGTAACTCAACAGGACAGACAGCATCTCTGGAGAAAAGGAATAGTTGACATTTGGGGTTGAGACCTTTCTACAGACTGACTTTTCTCCTGTTCCCTCACCACCAACTCCATCCAACTTCAGCATCCTGTGGCTCAGTTCCTTTAAATTATCCATCAGAATTCATTCCCTGCATTGTCAAATAAGTATGCTGCTGTTAAAATGATAGCTGCAGTTCAACTCTTTTATGCACCCCATTTGTCAAAGAGCTTGCAGAAAATGAACGTAACTTAAAAATCCCATACACAAAGTGGCCACTTGTGTAAATGACATAATATAGTGTTTACACTCACTTTGGCCATTGTGACCAGGCAGAACATCTGCCTGTTCTCCTCATTCATTTAGACAAGTTTGTCAAGTTTTCTTGTCCAATTTCTCTTCTGCAACGAAGTAAACTTAAAATGTATTTACAAGTCATTTCCCGTAATATAGAATGATTGAATGAATGAATGAATGAATGAATGAATGAATGAATGAATGAATGAATGAATGAATGAATGAATAAGTTTATTGGCCAAGTATGTGCATATATGTGGAATGTGCCTTGGTGCTCTGCTCTTAAATGACAACACAAACATACAGTTAACAATTAAGAATAAAGCATAAACACATCAAAACAATAAGGATACACCATTACGGTCTAAACATGTGGGTGAAAATAAACCAGAGCAAAAAAGAGACTCGACTTTGGTTATTGAGTAGAGCTCTCACTCGTGGAAAAAAGCTGTTTCCACATACTAGACCAAGAGGACCCGATAGGCCCAAACCTCTCCTGCATTGGTGCAGCACCCTCTTCTCCTCCCTCCCCCTCCCCCTCCCCCTCCTCCCTCCCCCTCCCCCTCCCCCTCCCCCTCCCCTCATCCCTCTCCCCTCCACTCTCCCCTCCCCCGCATCTCCCCCCTCTCCCCCTCCCTCTCCCCTCCCCCTTCCCCTCAAGTAAAATCTTGTGGAAAATTAATTTAAACTTTTTATTCTAACATTCAATATCGATTCATCCCTACTCTATATTCCAATAAATTTCCTCCTTTACAAAATATGAGCATGTTCTATCTATGTTGAACTGCTAACCTAATTATTTTACGCAGCACATTAACAAAATGCGCTGGAATTACTCAGCAGGCCAAGGTGCACTTGTGGGAAAAGAAACGGGGCTAATATTTCAGATTGGAGACCAGCATCGTCTGGTTTTGATTTGGATTTCCAGCATCTGCTGTTCTCTTTGATTGCCACTTATTTTACACTTATTATACAACAACATTAAGGTAGTTTATACTTTGAAGGCAACGAACATTAAACTGAGGATAAATAATGAATCTTTCAAGTAATTAAAATTCACATCGTTATTGGATTTAGGTCCATTTAAAAAGTCAGAGACACCTTTTGTTTATTTTGCCACTCGCTGACATCATCAGTTATCATTGTCTTTGTGAAGGTTGAGTACATTAAATCACAAAAACATTTCTCTTGGCTAATTTGTTTTTGAGATTGGCAATGAGATTGGAGATAGAGAAAAAAATACATCGGTGTGACATCATGAAAATGAAGGATATGTGGGAAGGAAAGTATTAATTAATTCCTTGATGTGTTGTAAGTCCTATATGTGGAACTACAAAGCAGCATATAAGAGAAGATGAAGCCTCATTCGCTTATTGGTACAAATAGAGTGTGGGCAGTTTCACATCTTTTGCAGAGACTCTCAATGAATAAGATACAGAATACAGAATACAGAGCCTTTATTTGTCATTCGGTGCCGAGGTACCGAACGAAATTACGTTACCAGCAGTCACACAAAAAAAAAAGAACACAAGACACATGACCCCAACACAAACATCCATCACAGTGACTCCAAACACCCCCTCACTGTGATGGAGGCAACAAAACTTCCGCTCTCTTCCCCACGCCCAAGTCCCCGCCGCCGAGCCGCACCGGGCGCTGAAACATCCCGCGGCCGAGCCGGGCGATGGAAGGCCCCGCGGCCGTACCATGCGCTGCTAAGTCCCGCGGCCGAGCCGCACCAGCGATGTAAAGTCCTGTGGCCGAGCCGCACCAGCGATGTAAAGTCCCGCGGCCGAGCCGTGCCGGGCGATGTTAGGTCCCGCGGCCAAGCCGCGCCGGGCGATGGAAGGCCCCGCGGCCGAGCCGCACCTGGCGCTGAACCGTCCCGCGGCCGTACCGGGCGATGGAAGGCCCCGCGGCCGAGCCGCACCGGGCACTGTTAAGTCCAGCGGCCGAGCCGCACCGGGCGATGGAAGGCCCCACGGGCGATGGAAGGCCCCGCGGCCGAGCCGCGCCCCGCGCCGCAGGGGAAGAGACCTAAAAAAGAAAGGTTTCCCTCACCCCACCCCCCACCCCTCCACACCCCACACCCCCCCACCCCCCCACACATACACAGCCAAAAAACAAAAACAAAAACGATCCCAACATCGACACACAACAAAAAAAGGAAAAAAGACGAACAGACGAACAGACTGCCAGCGAGCCGCAGCCGTTAGGTGAACATTTAGGTGAACTTTTGCTCTATAAAGGAATCTTTTTTTTCAGGCATTGCATCCTTTCTGGGCAAAATGATGCAGGACATGAGAATATCCTCCTCGGAATCATCATCATTCTTCTACTTCCGCTAGCCTTTGTCTTGTTCTTTGGTCCTGGCTTTGTAAAAGACATGGGTAAGATTACACTTGACGTACTTGCCTAGTTATAGGAAGGATGTCATTGCGTTGGAAAAGGACAGAAAATACTGACAAGAAGGGTTAAGAATGTGGGAGTTAGAGTGGTGAACATATGGAGAGATATAAAATCATGAATGGCTTTGATGAAGTGAATGGTCAGTCTTTATCCCAGGCTAGGCAAATCTAAAACTAGAGGATATGGACATAATGTGAGAAGCAAAGATATAAAGAGTGCCTGAAGGGCAACCTTTGCACACAGAGGGTGGTGGATATGTGGAATGAGTTGCCAGAGGAAGATGTAGAAGCAGATATAACTACAACTTTAAAAGGTATTTGGACAGGTACATGGATAGGATTTTTATTGTGACTATTGAACCTAAGAAACAGTGATTAACCCATCCACTCAGGCACTTGAACACATCAGAATGTTCTGATATTTTAGTTCAGTTTAGTTTAGAGATACAGCGTGGAAACAGGCCCTTCAGCCCACCGAGTCTGCACCGACCAGCGATCCTCACACATTAACACTATCCCACACACACTAGGGACAATTTTACATTTGTACATTTATACCATGCCAATTAACTGACAAGCCTGTACGTCTTTGGAGTGTGGGAGGAAACCGAAGATCTCGGAGAAAACCCATGCAGGTCACGGGGAGAACGTACAAACTCCGTACAGACAGCACCCCTAGTCAGGATCGAACCTGAGTCTCCGGAGCTGGAAGGCAGTAGCTCTACCGCCGTCCTATTTTGTGGAATACTAATGGAATGAGATGTTTTCAGGGATGGGATGTTAAAACAAGTCTTGGCTGACCTTTTAGATGGCAGAAAGATGTTTCACAGCATGCAAATTTGAAGCATTAAAATGAGCCAAAATTAGCATGTGTCTTTTAGACATTAAATTGCCTCTGTCTCTTACCTATTGATTGTGTTTTGAGTATTTATGTCCTCTTGGGGCATTTCAGAATCCCCACTACAACTTGCATTAGCCCCAGCAATAGGTCTTGGGCGTGCAAGCCATAATTGATAAGTTGACAGAATGCATGGATGTAGTAAATGACAGCAGACAAAATACAGACTTGCTGGAACTCCCGATGGCTGATCATTTTAACTCCCTTTCCCATTCTTATACCAACCTCTCTGTCCTTGGCCTTCTCCATTGCCAAGGTGCAGCCACAGTCAAACTGGAAGAACCTCATTTTGGTAGTTGGGTAGCTTACAACCCAACAACACGGTAGCGGCACGGTAGCACAGCGGTAGAGTTGCTGCTTTACAGCGAATGCAGCGCCGGAGACTCAGGTTCGATCCTGACTACGGGTGCTGCACTGTAAGGAGTTTGTACGTTCTCCCCGTGACCTGCGTGGGTTTTCTCCGAGATCTTCGGTTTCCTCCCACACTCCAAAGACGTACAGGTATGTAGGTTAATTGGCTGGGTAAATGTAAAAATTGTCCCTAGTGGGTGTAGGATAGTGTTAATGTACGGGGACCGCTGGGCGGCACGGACTTGGAGGGCCGAAAAGGCCTGTTTCCGGCTGTATATATATGATATGATGATATGATATGATAACATGAACATTGAATTCTCCAATGTCAAGATTCTAGCACCTTCAGTTGTGCCTCCACTACAACCTTCTTTCTCCTTCCACCAAGCCAATTTTGTATCTAATTGCCTAGCTCAATGGTCCATGTGATATCTTCTGGACCGTTCTACCATGTGGGACCTTGTCAAAAAACCTGCTATAGTACACATAGACAGTGTCTACTACCCTACCCATGTTAATCCTCTTGGACACCACTTCAAAAAGCTCAAGTAAATGCATGAGACACGATTTTCCACACACAAAGCTATGGTAACTGTCGTTAAACACAGCCCAGTCCATCACGGGCTTTGACTTCCCCACCATTGAAGGGATTTACCTGAGTCGCTGCCTCAAAAAGGCAGAGACCCACACCATCCTGGCCACACACTCATTTCACCCCTGCATCGGGAAGAAGGTACAGGAGCCTGAAAACTGTAAAATACAGGTTCAGGAACAGCTTCTTTCCTACAGCCATCAGGCAATTAAACACTACGACCACCAAATAAGGTCCGAACTACGTAGATTTAGGGGCATTGGTTTTGTCTTTTTGCATTATTATTGTTTGTTTGTTTTTTATGTGTGCATAAATGTGTGTGTGTGTGTGTGTGTGTGTGTGTGTGTGTGTGTGTGCGTGTATATATGTATGTATATGTGTGTATGTACACACTGAACTTGATAAACACACTGAACTTTTTTTTCCTCGTTTGTTATATTGTTTACAGTGCACTATGTTTACATATTCTGTTGTGCTGCTGCAAGTAAGAATTTCGTTATTCTATCTGAGACATATGACAATAAAACATTCTTGACTGATCAGTCCTTGCCTATGTTAAACGTGGGAAGCTGGCCTAATGTCTCCAGCTGTAGCTAGTGGAGGTACACTGAAGTTGTGTTTGGAGTCACTGTGGAGCATCCGTTAGGCTGACATCTTTGAGTACAGCACACTTAGAGGCATGGTCACCTCCCAGCCTAAAAGGGTGTAGCACGGTTGCACAGCGGTAGAGTTGCTGCTTTACAGTGCTTACAGCCCCAGAGACCCAGGTTCAAACCTGGCTACGGGCACTGTTTGTACAGAGTTTGTACGTTCTCCCCGTGACCTGCGTGGGCTTTGTCCGAGATCTCAGGTTTCCTCCCACACTCCAAAGACTTACAGGTTTGTAGGTTAATTGGCTTGGGGTAAATGTAAATTGTCCCCAGTGTGTGTATGATAGTGTTAATGTGCAGGGATCACTGGTCGGTGCGGACTCGGTGGGCCAAAGGGCCTGTTTCTGCGCTGTATCTCTAAACAAAACTAAAGCTGTCAACCGGGCAGGGTGGAAGAAAGCAAATAACATACAAGTCCCCCTGGGCATGCCCCTCTCAAGCAGAACAATCATTTTGGATGTTTTTAGGGGTGTTGAATTCTCAGCAGCAGCAAAAACCAACTTCATGGCACAGTGGGTGGCTGAGCAGCAGGAGAAGGAAGTGAAAAGAATAGCAGAGCTGAAGAAACAGGGGATTTAATTGCAAGGGGAACAGATAAGTATTTCTATGCCTCAAGCATGACTCTAGGATGCTGTTGCTTCCCTGGTGTTTCGGGCCAAGGATGTCTCAGAGCAGCTTCAGATTATTACAGAGAACATAAAAGAGTGCAGCGCAAAAACAGGCCCATCAGCCCACAATGTCTGTGCTGAACATAATGCCAAGAACATCACATCTGAATGAAGGAATGAATGAGCGAATAAGTTTATTGGCCAAGTATGTACACATACAAGGAATGTGCCTTGGTGCTCCGCTCACAATTAACAACACAAACATATAGTTAACAATTAAGAATAAAGCATAAACACATCAAAACAATAAGGATACAACATTATGGTCTAAACATGTGGGTGAAAATAAACCAGAGCAAAAAAGAGACTACAGACTTTGGTTATTGAGTAGAATTACCACTCGTGGAAAAAAGCTGTTTTTATGTCTGGCTGTGGCTGCTTTGACAGTCCGGAGTCGCCTTCCAGAGGGAAGTGCTTCAAAGAGTTTGTGCATACCTGTGCATAACCCATAGAAACATAGAAACTAGGTGCAGAAGTAGGCCATTCGGCCCTTCGACCCATTCAATATGATCATGGCTGATCATCCACAATCAGCACCCCGTTCCTGCTTTCTCCCCATATCCCTTGATTCCATCAGCTCTAAGAGCTACCTGTATATCTAACTCTCTCTTGATTACATCCAGTGAAATGGCCTCCACTGCGTTCTGTGGCAGTGAATTTCACAGATTCACAACTCTCTGGGCGAAAAAATGTTTCTTCATCTCAGTCCTAAATGGCCTACCCCTTATTCTTAATAATCCCTCCATTCCCTGCATATCCATTTGCCCAAAAGTCTTTTAAATGCCACTAATGTTTCAGCTTCACCCACCACCCCCGGCAGCGCACTCCAGACACTCACCACTCTGCGTAAAAACTTGTCCTGCGCATCTCCTTTAAACTTTGCCCCTCTCACTTTAGAGCTATGCCCTCTAGTATTTGATTTTTTCCATCCTTGGAAAAAGATTCTGACTGTTTACCCTATCTGTGCCTCTCATAATTGGAAATACTTCTCTCAGGTCACCCAGCAATCTCCTGCGTTCCAGAGAAAGCAATCCAAGTGGCACAGTTACGCAGGGTGGGTCTGCTGCCTCACAGTGCCGGAGACATGGGTTCGATCCTGACCTGCTGTCTTTGTGGAGTTTGTACATTCTAATTTTCTCTGAGATCTTCGGTTTCCTCCCACACTCCAAAGACATACAGTTATGTAGGTTGATTGGCTTGGTAAATGTAAAAATTGGCCCTATGTGTGTAGGATAGTGTTAGTGTATGGGGATTACTAGTCGGCACGGACCCTCTGGGCCAAAGGGCCTGTTTGCACGCTGCATCTCTAAACTAGGGGCCACAGTTTAAGAATAAGGGGTAGGCCATTTAGAACAGAGATGAGGAAAAACTTTTTCAGTTAGAGAGTTGTAAATCTGTGGAATTCACTGCCTCAGGAGGCAGTGGAGGCCAAGTCTGAATGCATTCAAGAGAGAACTAGATAGAGCTCTTAAGGATAGCGGAGTCAGGGGGTATGGGGAGAAGGCAGGAACGGGGTACTGATTGAGAATGATCAGCCATGATCACATTGAATGGTGGTGCTGGCTCAAAGGGCCGAATGGCCTACTCCTGCACTTATTGTCTAAATTAAACTAAACTAAACATACCAATGCGACACACACAGAATCATAGAATTTTATACTCTTGTTCTCCTGAAGTTAATAACTCACATGCATACCATTTCTGCTGGATTAGAAGCTGGAACATAGAGCATTTAGGTATGCGTGTAACTGCATTTGCAAAATGTCCCCATAGAAACATTTTAAAATGGACTGTAGTTGTCAGCAGATCATATTGTATGACGATGTACAATATAGGCTTATCTACATCTAAATATATTGGGTCAAATCAGTCTGAAGAAGGGTCTCGACCCGAAATGTCACCCATTCCTTCTCTCCAGAGATACTGCCTGTCCCGCTGAGTTACTCCAGCATTCAGTTTAAACCAGCATCTGCAATTCCTGGTCAAACCTTGCTGTGTTTGGTCTGTCACCTGGACTCTTAGTTCTCACCTGATTGTTCTTATCTGGGCAGGATACAGAGGTTTGAACTCACGAATCCTCCACAGATGGAAGGAGTAAAGCAAGGCACAGTAATTCTGCAATTGTAAATGGGCCTTGGGGATAATAAATATCATAAAAAAATGTAAATGATCGAAATATTTAAAAAAAAGAATTAATCCAAACTATTAAAATACTGAGAGATGGGAGACTGCAGATGTTGGAATCAAATTACTGGAGGAACTTAGTGGATCAGGCGGCATCTGTGGAGGCAGATACTTTTTGGGTCGTGACTCTGCATCAGGTCTGAGAGTGTAGAGGGGAGAAAACCAGTATAAAGAGGTGACGGATAGCAGTGGGGCAGGAACTGGCAGGCCTTAGGTGGAACCAGGTGAGGATGGGGATGGTGGGCAGAATGAACTAGTTAGGGGAGGGATAGGAGCCCCAGTAGGTTGATGTGGGTGATGGGCCATGGAGTAATGGAACCAGGTTGTGAGTTGGAAAGAAAGGGGAAGGCGAGAGAACGTGGATGGATCAGAATGAGATAGAAAGGAACAGAGAGGGCATGGGTTGCCGAAAATTAGGAAATGTAATGCTCATTGCATGTGAAAAATTGCAATTTCCTACAAACGACAACATTAATATGACCAGATTATTTGCTTCTTGTAACAAAATTTGGATGAGAGATAAATTTTGGCCAGGATAATCCAAACTGCTCTTTTGTCAAATCCTAGAAAGGATGGGTCTGAATGGGTTGATGATACTTTGGTTTGATATCTCAGGTGAAAGAACTTACTTCCAACTATTTAGCCCCGATCACAGCCTCGGCCTTGACAGGGAATCTCAGCAAAGGTAGGCTCCACCAATAGGTTCTATATGGATTCCAAAGACATCCACATGGACATGAACATTGATATACATTCTTATTTTATTGCAATTACATCAGAATATCAAATTACATCACAAAACAGATTGAACAATTTTGTTCTTCAACAAATTTTGGATGAAAGTATTCTGTAATTGTTATAAAGTGGAACACACAATAGACTGCATTCTAAGTTTAAAGTCCATGCATCAGAATACACAGAGCATGTAGTATAACCATAATACCTCACAAACTACTCACCCACCTGTGCCAAAGCACACCTCCTGCCCTATCTATGGAAGGTTCCCACATTAGCCTCATCTCAGATCGTCCAAAACAGGTCAAAGGATAGGTGATAGGAGCAGAATTTGCAGAATTAGGCCATTCGGCCCATCACGTCTGCTCCACCATTCAATCATGGCTGATCTAGCTCTCCCTCCTAACCCCATTCTCCTGCCTTCTCCTCATAACTCCTGACACCCCGTACTAATCAAGAACAGCAGTGGAAGCAAGTCATCTTTGATTCTGTGGCATAGCCTCAGAAGAAGAAAATAAGAAATAAAAGAATGATAAACACTCTGCACCCCTAAAAGAACAAGACGGATATCCCACCGATGATGATGGTCCAATCCGGTTTACTTGTGGTGTTTGCCTTTGCCCACAGTTATCCAAACCTCCCGCTCCATCCATTTACCTCATCTGAGAATTACACCAGTATTTGTGATATTGGAAGTAGTTGTGCTGATTCAAAAGTGTATTTTACTTACAATATTCTTTGAACATAAATGCACATAATCTAAAAACTCATAAGTATTTAAAATTGAAACTCTGAAGGCAGTTAAGCTGCTTTATGATGTCACGAGAAAGTTGTTGACATCATATCAGTAAATTGTGACATATTTAAAAATATTTTCACTTTGGATAAGGAAACTTGTAAATAATGTAAATATGTAAATACTCCCAATTTGTTTAATGAAGCCAAATTCTTGTTAAGAACAAACCATTCCTCTTCTTAGGAAAACCTTTTCAGTTCCAATGTACAGACTGTGATGGAACAGAGTGAGCTATCAGGCACCTAATTAACCTATATATTATCTTTTAGAACTTTATTACGTTGTGTTCTGTTGATTCCCCCATGGGAAGATTGTCAATTTGAAGTAAAATAACCCGATACATCAGTTTTGGGTTCAAACAATTATAATGAAAATCTAATTTTCTGTTAAGAACAATTTCTAATGTCAGCACGTTTTTTTCTTGGCAATTTCAACTTTCTCTCTGAATAAACTGACTGCACACTTGAATAGAATTGGTAGATATTTAGTGTTATACTTCAATGATTATGTTCCCTTCACTAAGACAATAATCAAAAATTACCTTTGTTTGGTATCTTTATAAGCTGAATCTTTGCTAGTATGACATTATTGTATATTTTGTAATGACCATATCATGACTGATAGGCTTTGTACAAATGTTACTAAGTGGTCTGAAATATGGAATTGCAAAAGGAAATATTTTCTAAAGTGCTATATTCTTTATTATTATAATACAATATAATGCAAATCTAGTCACATTTACAGTAACTGAGAATATAGACCCTCACATACAAATCCTTATATGTACAGTTCCCCATTCTAATCTGTATCATTCGGAAAAGGACAGATTGAGAGAATTCTCAATCAATAGAAATAGAAGAAAATCAAAACATTTCTAATTTGTACAATTGTAAGCAACATAGTTCATAAATTATGTATATCCTCAAAACAATATAAAACATGATATTTAGACAATACACAAATATGGACACATGCATAGATAGTATTTTAGTTTCTTTTAGATTTTGTATTACGGTCAAAACTACTTAGATCAATTGTTGATACTGGAATTCTGAAATGAAAATCAATGGTAATAAAAACTAAAATCAATGGTAATATTCAGGTCAGGCAGCATGTGTGGAAAAGAAACAGTGTTGACATGTTGGATCTGAGACACTTTGTCAGAACCTTTTTGAAAAGTAAACTGTGTTTCTCTTTTCACACATGCTGAGCATTCCCATCATATTCTATTCATATTTTTGCTCAATCTGTTGAAATTAGCTTAGGTTATTTGAGAACACTTCCATCCATGTATTGATAACTTTAATCAGCTAAACTAGGCTGGCATTGAGATGGAATGTTTCACTGAGACTCTGTGAGTTAATGGAAAACCAGTGTTCTTTCTTCTTACTTTTTGTGGATAATGCCCAGCTTTTTGCTCTTTTATTGACAAAAAAACCCAGGGTTTTTTTGTTTTTTCCACCTCGGATTCTGTCTGCACCTGCTAAAAGCACTTTCCGTTTTTTGTTGCATTGCAAAAATAATATATTGAAATTATAAAGTATTTAGAGCATTTATCTAAATAACAACTAAAAAAATCTAGTGTGCAAAAATAAAATGAAGTGTAAATATGGTGCACGGTGTGAGAGTTGTTGGCAGAGGCTGAGGGATGTGTGCAGTGTGTGGAACAGAGCCAGGGTTGTAAGGAGAAGTGTCTCGACCCGAAACATCACTCATTCCTTCTCTCCTGAGATGCTGCCTGACCCGCTGAGTTACTCCAGCACTTTGTGTCTACCTTCAATTTGAACCAGCATCTGCAGTTATTTTCCAATGCATAACTTTTTCCTCTTTTAATGACAAAAAAAAAACAGTTTTTGTTTGTTTTTCCCCTCTCAGATGCTGTCTGCACCTGTTAAAAGCGTTTTCCCTTTTTTTTTGTTGCACTGCAAAAGTAACATATTGAAAATATTAAAGTATTTAGGGCATTTTTCTAAAATAACAACTAAAAAAAAAATCTAGTGTGCAGAAATACGATGAAGTGTAAACGTGGTGCAGTGTGCGAGTTGCTGGCAGAGCAGAGGCTGAGGGATGTGTGGAGTGTGTGTGTGTGTGTGCGCGCAGTGTGTGTGGGCGCAGTGTGTGTGTGTGCAGTGTGTGTGTGTGCAGTGTGTGCAGTCAGTGTGTGTGTGTGCAGTCAGTGTGTGCAGTGTGTGTGTGTGTGCAGTGTGTGTGCAGTCAGTGTGTGTGTAGTGTGTGTGTGCGCAATGTGTGTGTGTGCGCAGTCAGTGTGTGCAGTGTGTGTGTGCAGACAGTGTGTGTGTGTGTGTGCAGTGTGTGTGTGCAGTCAGTGTGTGCGCAGTGTGTGTGTGCAGTCAGTGTGTGTGTGTAGTGTGCAGTGTGTGTGTGTGTGTGCAGTGTGTGTGTGTGCAGTGTGTGTGTGCGCAGTGTGTGTGTGCGCAGTGTGTGTGTGCGTAGTGTGTGTGTGTGCGCGCAGTGTGTGTGTGTGTGCAGTGTGTGTGTGCAGTGTGTGTGTGTGTGCGCAGTGTGTGTGCGCAGTCAGTGTGTGTGCGTGCAGTGTGTGTGGGTGCAGTGTGTGTGTGCGTGCAGTCAGTGTGTGTGTGTGTGCAGTGTGTGTGCGCAGTCAGTGTGTGTGTGCGTGCAGTGTGTGTGTGCGCAGTGTGTGTGTGTGCGCAGTGTGTGTGTGCGTAGTGTGTGTGCGCAGTGTGTGTGTGTGTGTGTGTGCAGTGTGTGTGTGCAGTGTGTGTGTGTGCAGTGTGTGTGTGTGCAGTGTGTGTGTGTGTGTGCGCGCAGTGTGTGTGTGTGTGTGTAGTGTGTGTGTGTGCACAGTGTGTGTGCAGTCAGTGTGTGTGTGTGCAGTGTGTGTGTGCAGTCAGTGTGTGTGTGTGCGCAGTGTGTGTGTGTGCGCAGTGTGTGTGTGTGCGTGCAGTCAGTGTGTGTGTGTGCAGTGTGTGTGTGTGCAGTCAGTGTGTGCAGTCAGTGTGTGTGCACAGTGTGTGTGTGTGTGTGCAGTGTGTGTGCAGTCAGTGTGTGTGTGTGCAGTGTGTATGTGTGCAGTCAGTGTGTGCAGTCAGTGTGTGTGTGTGCAGTCGGTGTGTGCAGTCAGTGTGTGCAGTCAGTGTATGTGTGCGCAGTGTGTGTGCGTGCAGTCAGTGTGTGTGTGTGCAGTGTGTGTGTGTGTGCGCAGTCAGTGTGTGTGCGTGCGCAGTCAGTGTGTGTGTGTGCGCAGTCAGTTTGTGTAGTCAGTGTGTGTGCAGTGTGTGTGTGCGCAGTCAGTGTGTGTGCAGTGTGCAGTCAGTGTGTGTGTGTGCGCGCAGTGTGTGTGTGTGTGCAGTGTGTGTGTGTGCAGTGTGTGTCTGCAGTGTGTATGTGCGCAGTCAGTGTGTGTGTGCAGTCAGTGTGTGTGTGTGTGCAGTGGGCAGTCAGTGTGTGTGTGTGCAGTGTGTGTGCGCAGTGTGTGTCAGTGTGTGTGTGCAGGTGCATGCAGTGTGTGTGTGCAGTGTGTGTGTGTGTGTGTGTGCGCAGTGTGTGTGCAGTCAGTGTGTGTGTGTGCAGTCAGTGTGTGTGTGTGCAGTCAGTGTATGTGTGCATGCAGTGTGTGCAGTCAGTGTGTGTGTGTGTGCGCAGTGTGTACGTGTGCAGTCAGTGTGTGTGTGTGTGCAGTCAGTGTGTGTGCAGTCTGTGTGTGCAGTGTGTGTGTGTGTGTGCAGTCAGTGTGTGTTCAGTCAGTGTGTGTGTGCAGCCAGTGTGTGTGTGCAGTCAGTGTGTGTGTGTGCAGTCAGTGTGTGTGTGTGCAGTCAGTGTGTGTGTGTGCGCCGTGTGTGTGTGCAGTCAGTGTGTGTGTGTGTGTGCAGTGTGTGTGTGTGTGTGCGCGCAGTGTGTGTGTGTGCAGTGTGTGTGTGTACAGTCAGTGAGTGTGCAGTGTGTGTGTGCGCAGTGTGTGTGTGGTCAGTGTGTGCGTGTGCAGTGTGTGTGTGTGCAGTCAGTGTGTGCGTGTGCAGTGTGTGTGCAGTCAGTGTGTGTGTGTGCAGTGTGTGTGTGTGTGCAGTGTGTGTGTGTGCAGTGTGTGTGTGCAGTGTGTAGTGTGTGTGTGCAGTGTGTGTGTGCGCAGTGTGTATGTGTGTGTGCAGTCAGTGTGTATGTGTGCAGTGTGTGTGTGTGCAGTGTGTATGTGTGTGTGCAGTCAGTGTGTATGTGTGCAGTGTGTGTGTGCAGTCAGTGTGTATGTGTGCAGTGTGTGTGTGCAGTCAGTGTGTATGTGTGCAGTGTGTGTGTGCGCAGTGTGTATGTGCAGTCAGTGTGTATGTGTGCAGTGTGTGTGTGCAGTCAGTGTGTATGTGTGTAGTGTGTATGTGTGCAGTGTGTGTGTGTGCAGTGTGTGTGTGCAGTCAGTGTGTGTGTGTGTGTGCAGTCAGTGTGTGTGTGTGTGTGTGCAGTCAGTGAGTGTGTGTGTGAAGTCAGTGAGTGTGCAATGTGTGTGTAGTCAGTGTGTGAGTGTGCGCAGTGTGTGTATGCGTGTGTGCAGTAAGTGTGTAGGTGGTTGTATCATCAGCGTTTGTCGTTGGCAGGAGCGAGCGTCGGCAGGGTCAGGGGCGGCGCGGCTGGCCCCGGCGGTGTCACGTGGCCCTGCCTTCGTCTCCGGAACGCTAGGTGACGGACGGACGGTCGGTCGGTCGGCGGGAGCGAGCGAGCGAGCGAGTGAAGCGGCAGCGGGAGTGGCCGAGAACAGCCGAGAGCAGCCGAGCGTTTCCGAGTCGAGCCGAGCCGATCGTCCGGCTTTGCGGACTGAGGAGGAAGGTACGCCATTATCGCCCCGCGCCCCGCCATCCAGCGCCATCCGCAGCGTGGACGCTTCATGGCCGCCCAGCCCCGGCCCGGCCTCACCCCTCTTGTCTTTTTTAATGATCCGCAGGGACAGAAGAAGGAAAAGCAAAAAGGTCTTGACGGCGGCGGCGGAGGGGGAGCGTGTCCTTCCCGGGTAAGGACGGGCGGGTGTGTGTGTGTGTGAGTGTGTGTGTGAGTGATGGCCCCGGACAGACCCGGGCCCGGACAGACCCAGCGGGGGGAGCCTCCCTCCGTCCTTGCTTTGTAGCCCCAGCTCCAACTCCCGCTCCCCGGGGCCGCGAGGGGGCCGGGCCGGGCCGGGCCGGGCCGGAGAAGGCGCCTCCAGACACCGGGCGGCCGGCGGCCTGTTCCCGCGGCCTGGCTCCCTGTTCCCGCGGCCTGGCTCCCTCCCCACTCTCACTGCCGGCCCTGCCTTGCCCTGCTCCTGCCTGGTGCGGGCGGGCGGGCGGGCCACACAGTCAGACACCCTGCCCTGCCCGGCCTGGTGCGGGCGGGCGGGCGGGCCACACAGTCAGACACCCTGCCCTGCCATGCCATGCCATGCCATGCCCGGCCTGTCCCTGCCCTGCCCGGCCTGGTGCGGGTGTGCATGCTGTCCCTCCCCTCCCCTGGTGCGGGTGTGCATGCTGTTGTGGGCTGAGCCTTCCCGACTCCTGCTCCTTGCTCGCTGTACTGTTGACTGCGGGGAGTGCTGTGCCGTGAGCCCTAGTGCCGTGAGCCCTAGTGCCGAGGCCCCGCTCCTCTGCCACCATATGGGGAGCTGGCTGTGGTGCAATGTAACCCAGCCCCCAGCCCATGTGTGCGGCCAGCGAGGGCTACGAGACCACCACCAGAGTGAGAGGCGGTCATGGTGAACCCAGCCCATGCCATGTGCACCGAGGCCTGTGCTCTGCTCTGCCTGCCACCATATGGGTGATGGTACAATGTAACCCACCCCATCGGCGGGGAGGGGAGGGGAGAGCGCACTCAATCTTTCCTCCACGTTGACATTAATGTAGGAAAAAAGCATTTAATGTTTTATCGCGCCGGTGTTGGCTGCAGGGGAGGGGAGGGGAAGGGGGAAAACCACTTTAGAGGTGTTGCGTTTGCTACACGAGCCTAAGCTGACGCGTTAGTACTAGAGGGGGAAGATACACCGGTAAGGAACCATGTGCGAGCATGGCGCAGGCAGTCAGTGTCACCTCCTCCCCTCTCCCACACAGATCTGCGGGCTCACACTGCAGAAAGCCCGACACACTCAACTGCTGATATTAAATGAAAGAATCTGACTTCGCCTTTATCTATATATAGAAATGGATTCAGCAATGGGCATAAAGTTAACCATGTGATCATTAAAAAATATATATACGAGGAGGAGGGGGAAGAGAGCTTGGATTAAAACGGAAGTGCAATAAAGTTTTAACCATCTTTGGGAAATGTGTTTAGCGAGCAATGGGGCAAGTTGTAGCAACCTTGAGCAGTGGCGCAATGCTGCATTGCTTGGAACACGTAAGAGCAATTTGCTGGTCGAGTTTTTATAAAATGCTTGGAGATTGCATGCAGTAAACTTGCTATTTTAAAACAATCTTTTAGTTCACTTTTCAAGTTATAATGTGGGAGATAGTGAAGCGAAATGTTGGGTTCATCGAAATTTCTTCATTTCGAAGTGACCGATGTACATGAATGTCGTGATCGGAAATAGCCATTTACCGATTTCAAAACTATGTTATATTCTTACTGATTTAAAGTTGCATGGTATCGTCATTTGAAGTAAGGCGAAGGTTACCCCTATGAGAGTGACGTGTATTTGTCTAATCCCGTTTGTAAATTGCCGGGCCCAATTCATTTTTTCGGCCGATTTGAACCTGGTACTAAAGTAACACAGCGTGGCATTTACTAATCTATAAAGTGACAGTTATTAGAAAGAAATTAAGTTATGACCGTCAAATTGAAGGCTTGCTTATTTCATATTCGTGAATCTTGTTCAAAATTAATGTTCTGGTTAGGTTAATGTTTAACTTCACAACGAAAATGTAATACACGAATGTTGGAAGTCTTAAAGTGAAGGTTCTCGTGTGATAAAGTTAAATGAATTGAAGCATGCGGTGAATCTCTGCATGTGCATTGGAGGCCTAGCTTTTTTTTATCGACATGTTGCACATGGACGCGCAGTGCTGCTTCCTGACAGTGGGTGTGGTTTTGATGTTCATTGCAATTTGTAGGCCTCTGCACTGCAGTAACAGACAGTACGGCCAAATGGTTTAGCACTATATATGTTCTGATTTTAAACAATGACATATCTTCAGATTATTGCTTTAGGTTTAGTTCCTGTATGTAGTCCGAGTCATTTCGAAAAATTACGAACAGGTTTGTGAATGGTTATTTTAAGGAAACCTGGATTCTCAAACTAGTTAATCAGTGAAGATGACATTTGTAAAAAAATGCGTTTAATGTGACCGTGCATTTTGGAAGAAATGTGCGTATTTAAGTGGTCTAATACTTCCGTGTCAATGTGCAAGAGTCTATTGAATGAATTTTCCTAATGTGGCTGTTTTAAAAATGTAGATGGATGACTAAATGTTGCTTAATATGTTCAGTGTTTGTTTTAAAGTCAGGTGCATCTGACGTTCAGCTGTTATTGATTACTTTGGTCTGGTACATTGGGTGAATTTTTAGAAGGGTAGCAAGAATGAAATGAACCCAACCATCTGCTAAACACATTTATTTGTTGGCTGCCATTACAACACAATTAATTTTAGTAGCAAAAGTTTGAACATATTTTGGTCCTGTTTGCATACACAGTTTAGAGATACAGTGTGGAGACAGGTCCTTCAGCACACCATGTGTGCGCCGACCAGCAATCACCCATGCACTAGTTCGATCCTACGCATTAGCGACAATTTACAGAAGCTAATTAACCTACAAGCCCACATGAATTTGGGAGGTAACAGGATCACCTAGGGAAAACCAATGCAGTCACAGGAAGAATGTACAAACTCCGTACAGATACCACCCATAGTCGGGATCGAACTAGGGTCTCCGTTGTAAGGCAGCAACTCCACTGCTGTGTAACTCTCAATCACAGAATACATTTCTTTAACATTTTACACTACATTCTCCTTCAAGTGGTTAAGTCATCTATTTTGCATTTATCTTGAGTAACAGTGGATTTTATTTGGTTTGGTCAGCAACATATTTTGCTGAAGAAAGTTTGTGATGCAGCCATAGTTGCTGAATTGGTTGGCAAGGTGTAGATAGTAGTGTTTAAATGTAACTGAGTCTCCAAGTTTTAAATATTGGGCAAAGGGCGTTTAAGTTTTTGGCGTTAGAAGAAATTAAGTATAACACATGAGATTAATTCAGTCCATTGCACATTTATAACAAATTGATAATCTTGATACAGTTTGTATCTATTACATAATTGATGTGCAAGATTGTTAGGTTTTGCTTGGAGAAACAAATTGCTGCATCTGGCATTTTGAGCTAAGCTCCATGAATGTCAACGGAGGCAGAATTGGCTTCAAAGAACTCGAATTTTGCTATTTGTTTTCTGAAGTTATGCATTATTGCTGGAATTAGTATTGTTGCGTAGTTTGAAGTATGTTTTTTTAAACTGCTTTTTTAAGGTTAGCTAAATGAAAAGTAATACAAATTTGACCCACAAATCAGTTCAGTCCTATTTATGATAGAATCTTGTAGAACTGAAGAAGAACATTAGTCCTGTAGTGTCTGGCTCTTTGAAACAGTTGGCCAGTTTAATCCCATGCCCGGTTATATTTTGCACATCGGTACGTTTACTAAGTGATGACAGGAGGCTGCCGATGATGAAATTTTGAGCAAAAAAAATCAAAATGCTGGAGGAACTCAGCAGGTCAGGCAGCATCTGTGGGAGGAGATGGATGGACAACATTTCAGGTCTGAGCCATTCTATCTGAAGGGTCCCAGCCAGCCTGTGGGGTTGTCAGTCCACTTCCTACCTCAGATGCTGCCTGACTGACGGAGTTCCTCCAACAGTTTATATTTGCACATTTAGCAAGTGAGCAGCTGTTTTCTGGCTGTGCAATCTGCTGCCATCACTCTCTTGTTGCGTTCCAGATAGTTTATCTTTAAGAAAATTCCATGTGATTGTTCAGATTATTAAAAAGCTGTGAAGTCTGATTAGTGACCCATTTACAGAAAAATATATATATAATTGACAAATTCTGTACAAATGTGAATAGGTCAATTGTGGAATTCAGTGATAATGAATGGTTTCATCTACTTCAACCTGTTTGCATTATTGAAGTCCCTCATTTAGTACTGTATGGACATTGAGTTATTTTGTCAACAATTGGTGACATGAACAACTAAATGGGTTACAGACACAATAATTGGGGCAATAAAGGTATAACATCCCCTTGTGTGAGATAGTATGTTTTGAATAATTAAATGTAGAATAATTTAGGATTTGTATATTTTGTCAAACTTGTAAACGAGCTTGACCCCTGCTTGGCCAGGTATTGGTGTGCAATTTTGGGCTTGTCCAAAACAAAAGTTAAATCCTGTTCTTTCTAGCCTCTTCTTTGATGTAATAAATCAATCCCTTTTTCACAAATTTTTCTCATTGTAAATGTGGTTTCAGCTGGACTGTAGGATGAACAGGGTTGTATCCCGTAGTTATGTTGTAAGTAACATGTGTACTGCCAACAAGACGTGTAAATTTGTGATGGGCCTGTAGTTTTCTGCCAGTTAGAGCACCCCATCTAGTGGCTAAAGTTGAAGCTTGTTTTAAGTTTGTGCTAAAATGACTTTCCGACTGAAGGTCATCTTAGAAAAATGCTAGATATATTGTCCTGTTATAATGTGGTATGGTGAAAGTGCAAAGATAGTTTTTAAATTAATTTAAAATAGAAGCTACTGAGCCTTACAGCATAAGCATTTGGTATTCTTCTCGTCGTGGTGTGTGAACCTGACCACTATTTAAGCAAAATGTGTAGAAAAAAACTGCAGATGCTGGTTTAAATTGAAGGTAGACACAAATGCTGGAGTAACTCAGCGGGTCAAGCAGCATCTCGGGAGGGAAGGACTGGGTGACGTTTCGGGTCGAGACCCTTCAGTCTGAAGATGGGTCTCGAAGCAAAACGTCACCCATTGCTTCTCTCCCGAGATGCTGCCTGACCTGCTGAGTTACTCCAGCATTTTGTGTTTACCTACTATTTAAGCAAGATAAGTAAAGCTTAGGCTTATTATTGCCACATGTACCAAGATACAGTGAAAAGCTTTTTTTTGCATGCTATGAACTCAGATAATACTATACACAAATACAATCAAGCGAGATGCAAAGCACATTAGGTAGAGTGAAGAGAAAGATAGTGCAGTTCTGTAGAGCAGTGATACTGATCCTTAATCTGAATTCAATATTCAAACTTTGTCACAGTGGTCATTGGATATACGTTTTCTTCATTTCTACTTTATCCTCCAGAGGATATTTGTGATAACTTGTGTCCTAACCAAGGTTAGCTATTTGAGTGCAAGTTGGCAAAGGTATTCTGTTCTTTTGTCATGTGACGCACTGGAGTGGAGATAAATAATAAGCAGTGGGCAGAAAAAAAATCATATGGAATTCCCTAAATTTGTCAGACTGTCATGATATATAAAACATTATATTATGGACAAAATATAGGTGGACATTTAAAATGTTTCTGTAACCTGAGAAATGTTGCTGTTGTCAGTTATCTGTACAATAGACTATAATTGCTATGGGGCAGCTTTCGTTTAGTTTAAAGATACAGCGCGGAAACAGGCCCTTCGGCCTACTGAGTCAGCGCCGACCAACTATCCCCGCACACTAACTCTATCCCACACATACTAGGGACAATTTTACTATTATACCAAGCCAATTAACCCACAAACCTGTATGTCTTTGGAGTGTGGGAAGATACCCGGAGAAAACCCACGCAGGTCACGGGGAGAATATACAGACAAGCACCCTTAGTCAGGATCCAACCTCGGTCTCTAGAGCTCTAAGGCAGCAACTCTACCACTGTGCCGACCATTATTGAAAGGAATGAAAAGTGGTGCTGGATCGAAGGGCCAAATGGCCTCCTGCACCTCTTTTCTATGTATAAAACAAGCTCTGGTCAGTGAGGATGTGCTGTTTGAATTCTTGCACAGATTCAGAGTAGTTAATGCACGATTTTTCATTCTAATAGATAGTTTAAAAAATATCTCCTAAACCCTTCATTGTGCATCATCCTCAAGAAAGCAAGTTTGACAAAGTTGTTTGTGAATATGTGAACTATGCGATTGATTCCACTTGATCAAATACTTGAAATAATATTCCAGAATTCCATGAGCAGATCTGTCTCGTATTAGAATTGGAATTGAGCGGAATGGTTGCTCACCGTGGGCCAATTAATTGTTTAAGGGCAATGAAGACTAAGTTTCAAATATAAATGTTATCATCCCCCTGGCCACCCAGGAAAATACTAAACTGCTCTTAGTTCATCAGCTGTGTGTACCTTTTGTTAAGTGTGTGTTTTACATGCTATCAAATCGGATACCATAAAGACTTTATTAAATATCTTTAGATTATTTTAGATTTAGAGATACAGCGCAGAGACAGGCCCTTCGGCCCACCGGGTTCGCGCCACCCAGCGATCCCCGCACACTAACACTATCCTACACCCACTAGGGACAATTTTTACATTTGCCCAGCCAATTAACCTACATACCTGTACGTTTTTGTAGTGTGGGAGGAACCGAAGATCTCGGAGAAAACCCACGCAGGTCACGGGGAGAACGTACAAACTCCGTACAGACGGCGCCCGTAGTCAGGATCGAACCTGAGTCTGCGGCGCTACATTCGCTGTAAGGCAGGTACGGTAGCGCAAAGGGCGGCACGGTAGCGCAGCGGTAGAGTTGCTGCTTTATGCTTTATGCGAATGCAGCGCCGGAGACTCAGGTTCGATCCTGACTACGGGTGCTGCACTGTAAGGAGTTTGTACGTTCTCCCCGTGACCTGCGTGGGTTTTCTCCGAGATCTTCGGTTTCCTCCCACACTCCAAAGACGTACAGTATGTAGGTTAATTGGCTGGGTAAATGTAAAATGTAAAAATTGTCCCTTGTGGGTGTAGGATAGTGTTAATGTACGGGGATCGCTGGGCGGCACGGACTTGGTGGGCCGAAAAGGCCTGTTTCCGGCTGTATATATATGATATGATAACTCTACCGCTGCCCCACCGTGCCGCAAAACTAACACATGACATCATAAACGCATTCTGTGGCCATCTAAAATTGCTTGTAATTTCTACTTATAAACTTTTGTTATCTATTGTATGCTTTTTGTCCCATTCACCTCCAGTACAGTAGATAATACTTTGTTCCCCACAAACATGCCTATGTTAAGCAAACGATGCACCTCCCTTTGTGGTTAATGGTTAATATTTAGTTATTTCACAAAGAGTGCCTGGATAGATGGCAAATCATTTGAGTGGCAAATGGTAATGTATTCCTGATTTAAAAATATATGTATATATAACCATCTGAATAAAAAAATCATTAAAAGAGAACTTGTGTCTGCCACATGCCTATCCGTGATTTTGGAATCATCCAAGGCACTTTCAAGTAATTGAGAGTATTTATGAAATATGGGCAGTGTAACATTGAATTTTATGGAAATCACAATTGTGTTTCAGTGGCTAAGGGTCAGAATGCAGGTAATAGTGATAATTGGCTGAAGTGGTGAACTCAGCTGGCATCCGGCTGGCCCACTGCTTGCCACATGCACAAATAGTTTTAAAGTTTGCAGATTTTTAAAATTCCATTAAAAAAATATCAATAGGGTCATTACGTCCATATAAAATAAAGAAATATGACATGGGTTGTTCTGAAAGGTTCGTTTAAAAACAGGAATCTGATTCAATAATATTCAACTTCGATTTGCCTGAAAACTTGAAGAGAAAGCAAACATATGGGGTAAGAACCTGCAGAGGGATTAATTATAATTGACAGAAGAATACAAAAGAATAAGTGTAAGATTGCCATGAAAACAGTGAGAGGTTCTACAATCATATTAAATGTATCACAAATAATAGGTAATCAAGAGGTAAGTATAAGGAATTTAAAACAATTGGTATCACTAGAGAATAAGTTTGTCAAAAGTATTGCCATTTCGAATCTGTAACTTGCATTTTATAGTTCTTTAAACAGGTGATATCACTTTGTGAATGCATTAGTTGTTACTACAGAGCATTTAAAGGATAACTTGACTAGATAGAGGTAGTATGGTTGAGTGACGAACAAATGGTTGTTTGCAAATTGTGCATTTTTATGTAACTAGCATAATGGTTAAAGGGGAACAGTGGGTTCACTGTATTAAGGTTTTCATAAGACCTTTAGTTTGTGTGCCATAAGGTTACTGTTTAAAATAGGGTGCAAAAGGTTGAGGCACGGAACAGGCCCTTTGACCCAACTTGTCCAAGCTGACCAAGATGCCCCATCAACACTAGTCCCATTTGGTCCATGTCCTATCCATCTACCTGTCCAAGTGCCATTTAAATGTACCTTTCTCTACTATCTCCTGGGGTAGCTCATTCCATATACTCCCCATTCTCTGAGTGGAGAAAGTTGCCCCTCGGGCTCCTGTTAAATATGCAAAATGTTGTAACCTTTATCCTTTATCTTTCATGTTTAGTCTTCTTTGTCTGGATAGCATGCAAACAAAAGCTTTTTGCTGTAGCTTAATACACGTGATAATAAACTAAACATTCTTTCCCCTCTCATCGTAAACCTATGTCCTCTGGTTCTTGATTCCCCTACACTGGGAAAAAGACTGCATTCATCCTTTCAATTTCCCTCATGACACAAAGCACCTCTATTAGATCACTCTTCAGTCTCCTGCGTTCCAAGGAATAAAGTCTTAGCTTGCACAAACTCTCCTTATAGCTCAGGCCCTTGAGTCCTGAAAACCTCCTTGTAAATTATATTTGCACTCTTTCCAGCTTAAAGACATCCTTCCTGTAACAGGGGGACCAAAACTGAACACAATACTCCAAATGTGGCCTCATCAATGTCTTGTACAACTGTAACAGAATGTCCCAACTTCTATATTCCATTCCGACTGATGAAGGCCAATGTACCAAAAGCCGTATTTACCACTCTATCTACCTGTGACGCCACTTTCAGGGAATTGTGTAGTTGTGCTGCTGGATCCTTCTGTTCTACAACACTCTACTAGGCTCTACTGTTCACCGTGACGGCCCTGCTCTGGTTTGACTTCCCAAAATGCCACACCTCACACTTTTCTGCATTGAACTCCATTAACCATTCTTCATCCCGCTTTCCCAGATGATCAAGATCCTACTGTATTTTATGACAACCATCTTTGCTGTCTATGATACCGCTTGCTTTAGTGTCATTGCAAACTTACTAATCATGCTTAGCACATTCACATCTAAATCGTTAATATAGCCACACACAGGGAACGTGTCACGCACCAATCCCAGTCGCACACCACTAGTCGCAGGCATTCAGTTTGAAATCAACCTTCCACCATTGCCCTCTGCTTCCTTCCATGAAGCTAATTCTGTATCCTAGCAGCTAGTTCTCCCTAAATGCCATGAATCTCCCTGAATGGCGGCACCGTGGCACAGAGATAGATTTGCTGCCTTATAGCATTGGAGACCCAGGTTCGATCCCGACTACAGGTGCTGTCTGCGGAGTTTGTACCTTCTCCCCGTGACTGCGTGGGGTTTCTCCGAGATCTTCGGTTTCATCCCACATTCTAAAGAAATACAGGTGTGTAGTTGGATTGGCATGATGTATGTGTAAAATTGTCCCCAGTGTGCGAAGGATAATGCTAATGTGCGGGGATTGCCAGTCGGTGCGGATTTGGTGGACCGAAGGGCCTGTTTCCGTGCTGTATCTCTAAACTAAACTTTAAAAAAAACATGTGCTTTCCAAGACTGCTCGGGGATACAGTGAATGTCTTTGATCTCCTAATTTAAGGAAGGTTTCATTTCACTGGTGTAGTGTTTCTTCACTACTTAAGTGTGGTCTTTATGGCAAGATTGAGCACATGTGGGATATGTGGGATTGTGTTTGTTAGAGTTGAAAAATAGCTGATTTTATTGACATGCTTGATTCTGCTGCAGCTTAAGGTAGATGAGCGAAAATGTTTATCCTTCTGGGGGATTTGGAAACACAGGGCTTAGAATCAGAGTCCAGGTGTGACCACATGAGAATAAGCTGAGGGGATCTTTCTTATGAGTCGTGAATCTTTGTAATTCATTACTGAGGGCAAATGTGGGACTATTATTAAGATTTGTTTTGACTACTGGAGAATTGAAGCGTTATAAGAATTGGCTAGGAAAATGAGGTTAAGACCAAAGCAACGATCAACCCTGGCCGTCTGAATGACCGAGCAGGTTTTATTTACTTAAGACAAATCATTTCAATTAAAAATATATAAATACTGCAGTTAACTGAAGGTGCACCATGAATTTGCAATTTTTGTGTTTTTGGGCAGAGCTGTTTCCAAACCAAGCTGCGATCTAGCTCGACATGCTTTCTATGATGTTTCTGTACAAGTTGGAGATATCCAGACCTCTTCAGTATTATCAGGAAGTACAGGTGTTGGTTTGCCGCTTTGGTTGTTGCATCATTGTGGTTGGTCAATGACAGATCATGGGTTATATTAATGCCAAGGAACTTAAAACACTCAATTACTTCCACTTTGGCACCGTTGATGCTGATTGGGGTATTTAGTCCGTCTGCCTTGCTTCATCATTCCGCCCCCAAATGACTGTGGCAGTGGTTTAAGAAAGATGTTAGGAGCTACGTGACTGCAGAGGTGTCAAGGGGATGGTGGCAATTCTGCATTGTGTAAGATGCAGTTGTAAAAATGTTAGAGGGATTACTTGCCCAGAACCTTTTTCTTTCCAAGGAATACCAAATTGAAATTTGTTATGATGTGTGACATGCTATGATGTTCAATCATGTCTTAACCAGAAACACTAATTTTGGGTCATGGGGGTTTCGATCTCTAATCAACCTCTGATACTTGTTGAACCTTAATAAGTTTAAACTCCAATCCCTGAATTGGTTTTCAAAAATAGTGTGATAATTTAACACTGGATTAACATCAGCCACAAAAACCGTCTCTTCAAAACAATACAATCAAAGCACAAACTGAAATAATTCTAAACTTTGCAAATAATCGTTGCTAGAATGTTGGACCAGGAGTCTTAAATATTTTCATTTACTTTTTGGCAATTAGCATCTTCATTTCAATGACATTGAATACTGTTGCTGAAAATTTATAATTATAAGCATACTTATCAAAAGGAGGATCTGTTGAATTAAGAACTCTCTATATTTTGAAAGATATGTACCGACAAACCAATCGCATCGATTGACTGTACCATGCACTGGCTGGGAAAATGGGTCAGACTGGATGTACAACTCCACCTCCCATGTTAATTTTCCAAATATTGGCTGTGACATTGGCAGTTATTCATCTGCCACTTATCTATTTGGCAGAATTGGGAAAATAATGCAAAGATTCAAAAATGTTCAACTTTAACTTGCGTTTAAAAATAGGTTAGTGTGCTCTGAAACATTGGTAATGGGACCTTTAAAAGACTCGATGAATTTTAGTCAGATGTTAGTAAGAAATATATGGCCACGAAGCCAGTGCATCCCAGTTAATGGCACTGTGTTAATAGAAATGTTTGTTTAATAGGAACATTTGCTCAACCGCGGATTAATTCCTCATGACTTCTAATGGAAAGACTACTGGCTTGTAGGAACAGTATAGATCGGAATTGCTGCTTTATAGGGAACACGTTCGGTCCAGCATTGCAGCTGATCTGTTATTGAATTATCTGATGTAAGTATTTGTATATGAATTTGTGTATTTTTTTATTTGTATAAATATGATGCATGTATATTTCATCAAAAATTGGACTCCCATAACATATGGGTAAACCAAATATTTTTACCTTCAATAGTCTTTCATGCATGTGCACTTTTTCTTGGGGCTCTACTACGGTAATCTTGTTCCCCTTCAATTTACCTAGCTTGTAAAAACAAAGAACTGCAGATGCTGGTTTAGAAAAAAAAGAGTGCTGGAGCAACTCAGCAAGTAAGACAGCATTTCTGGAGAAGGGTTCTGACACGAAATGTCACCTATCCATGTTCTCCAGAGATGCTGCCTGACCCACTGAGTTGCTCCAGCACTGTCTTATTTTTGATTTTCCTAGCTTGGCAGCTTTGGTGAAATGATTGTATGGGAGCATACGTCTCGAAACTGACAAATCAGAAAGATAAAAAAGTGAAATTTGTATGCATGGGTTTTGAAATTGGCCAGTAACCAATTGAGTGTCAATATATTCATCACCTGAAGGTACTTTTTTGTCATCAAAAATAATTGTCTATCCCATGTTTTCCTGATGTAATTTGCATCTTTCATCACTTCAACTCTTTTTTTCCTGAGATCTGTCATGCTCAGTGTCTTATTTGTAGCCTCTCCTAATTTGGTATTTATAATGTAATCATTCATTGTAATGAAACACAGAATTTAAACGCCTATCTGCACACGTGCAAAGCCAGCCTCGATCCAATGCAGAAAAGTACCCATTTTACTTCACAAAGTCCACTTGTTAGTTGCCTTTTGCAGCTTGGCACACTAATGCAACTGGTTGCTTTCGTGAATTTAATAAAATTCAAAATGGAATAAATGTTGGAGATGGAAAGAAAATGCTGGAAGCATTTAACAGGTTGGGCAGCGACTGCGGAGTGGGAGCCAGTTAATATTTCAAGTCAGTGGACTTGTTCCTTGCTGCTCAGAATCTGCAGCAACATTTGAAATTCATACAACTTTTAGGTTTACAACTGTGAATTAAGATCATGTTCTGGGAGAAGAGTGAATACATGCTTTGGAACAATTCCCACAAAATTTGGGAGGTGCCATTTTGATATGTGAATTTCCATTTTGTGTTTTCGTGGAGTCTGTCCCATTTCATATGTGGGAATGCTTATAGTTGGACCCTGGAATGATCATCTTAAGCCTGTGTTATTTAAGTTAGTGTCCCCATCATTTTACTTATTCCTAATTAGTTGCCTTCTGACCTTCGATTATTTGTGATTGCTCAACATTTTAGATGTCCTCGTGATCAGTGATTGAGAAATACCATTTTCCAGCATGCTTTAGCTGAAAATGGGTGAATAACTTGCAATATTTTCTCGGCCTGTAGAGTTTTCTTATTGCCATTGGAATTGTTTAAGAGGCCAAAACAAGGAAACCTTATACATCCATTTGATCACATTAATTTAGAGGTCGCACATGTATTTTAGTTTAGTTTGGAGATACAGCATGGAAACAGGCCCTTCAACCCACTGAGTCCATGCTGCCTGTGACTCCAGTTAATAATTCATTTCTCTATGGGACCTTGTACTGCAAAATTGACTGGCATCTTGTGTGTGAAGTTTTGGTGGCTATAAAAACTAAATTTTCTCCAAGAACAAATATATTTGTGCAACTTTATTGATTTGTTCTTTATTGATTTAAAGTGAATGCTTTACATTGATGGATAATTTGCATAAGACCTTCAGGAGGATGTAAAAGGATATGGAGTGAACATCAAATACTGAGCTCTGTGTATATATAGGTTGCATTTGATAAATAACCACAGGTGCAAAGCAAAAATGAATGTACCTAAATTCAATTAAAATGCTGCTGAAAAATCTTCCATTTATTTGGAACATACATGCAAGTTATTTGCTATAAATGTTATATATAGTGCTTTAACTTCCCAACCTGTTCTGAATTGTGTTAAACAAATATATCTGTATGCAAAAGCCTATGCCTTTGTAATGTTAGGTAGATATGTGAAACTGTTTTGGAAAAAAACCCATTGCTGAAATATTGTTATAAGAAATCTATTAAACATGGAATAAGTTGTGCAAGTTTTAGTTGGGAAAATAATATGTTCGATTTGGGCAACAGTTTAGAGCTTTTTGTCAATTCGCCAAAAACCTCACAGTGGCCAATTAGTTTACCAGAACACGAGATGTGGAATGGCACAGCCACACCTGGCAAAAGTCCCTGCGATCATGCGGAGAATGTACGTATCAAATGGCCAGCACCGAAGGTCAAGAATCCTGCAATAATACTTCTGGTCCTGGATTCCCAGTACTCCTGTAATTTAAAAACTGCATCTGTTCGATGTGCAATGCTGCTGTACTGGGAACCTGACACTATTGCAGCAGTTAGATTATGATCACGTTGTGGAGCCAACCACTGAGGCAATGTGCTGATGCTGCCTCTGAGTGTTGATGTTAGGCAGGTTAGTGTGTGTGGTACAGTGCTGAACTGTGGGGCTTGGGGTGCTCCTTTGTCAACATAATGATCATGAACCATTTCTGGGGGCTAACAGTGGTCTGTCAAAATATGGAGGGTCTGCTGTTCGTTCCAATTGAAGGCCTAAATTCACAGTGCCAGGCGGGGTATGGCCCTGATTTCTCTTCGTCCCCATTAAGCATTACAATAACTACCATGACAATATCTTGATATCTAAAGGAAATTTTGTGATGTCACATTAAGGAATATGACATGGATACAAGTAGTAATGGAAATCGGTGACTAGGCAAGCATTACTATACTTAGAAAAATTAAATTTCTTGTTTGGATCGTGCATCTGCAAGCATTTGTCCAGTTACAGACTATACATGGGGCGGTTGGGGGGGAGGTGTAAATTATTTGAGATGGGCAGCAAGACCTGTTAATTAAATAGATTCTGACATAGACCTGAAAAGAACAAAGGACTATCAGCTCAATTAGTTTAGTTTATTATTGTCACATGCTGTATATGGAAGCGATTATGAAGGGGTGACATTCACAAACTACTAGACGTTGATAATTCATTGTGTATGGTGTATTTTATGTATCGTGAAATGTGAGATTTTCCTTTTACCATTGGCTTGACAGAATTGACAGAGGACCAGAATCAAGCACAGAACAGCCTCGGGACGTTACAGCACAGTACGTACAGTTTTATTGCTTTCTGATTTGGAAAGAATTACATTTTAAAGAACTATCGCAGTATTTGAAGAGTTTTGTGTCTTTGTCTTTTTATTCTATCAGATCAAATTTATTGTCTAATTTACTATTAATAGCAATATATCTGGAGTTTTTATAATCTGAATTTCTTGCTTATTCTTGATCGTGGCAACATTGCTGCAGGAATCCAGTCAGGAGATGGTGGCTATCTCCTTTAAGAGTGAAGAATGTTCAATTATAAACATAGCACAAAAAGTAAGGAAATTTGTGTTTGGTAGATTATTTCTTTGTTGTAACAATGCTTCTTGGCAATAAATCTTATACCGTTGGAAAGCCTGTTTATTTCCCTTTTAAATGGTGCCACATTTGTAAGGAAAATGCATTTGTGGGATGAGCAGCAGAGCTGAGTATATGGGTTGCGCCCATGAAAAATTTGCCAAATCTTCTCTGCCAATGCCAAACAGCTTATTCTGCCATTGACTCTTGTTCGGTGTTGTTTGGTGGATTGGATGATTGAAGTCTGAAGAAACAAGACATATTGGCAATTTAACAATTTATTCATTTAATAAACAGGAGCCACAGTAGCGTGTGGAAGAACCATACACAGCCATAACAGCCTGGCACCTCCTCCTCATGCTGGTCACCAGCCTGGTCACACACTGTTGTGGGATGGCATCCCATTCTTGTCAGCACCTGGGGGTACCAGAAGCTCAAAACAAGAGTCAATAGCAACAGCAGAATAAGCTGTTTGGCATTGGCAGAGAAGATTTGGCAAATTTTTCATGGGTGCAACCCATATACTCAGCTCTGCTGCTCATCCCACAAATGCATGTTCCTTACAAATGTGGCACCATTTAAAAGGGAAATAAACAGGCTTTCCAACGGTATAAGATTTATTGCCAAGAAGCATTGTTACAACAAAGAAATAATCTACCAAACACAAATTTCCTTACTTTTTGTGCTATGTTTATATACATGCTACAGAACAGTAACATTTTTACTTGTTACTGCTTTACATGCCCATTAATGCAATAACACAAATAGACAATCTCAAATTCAATAATCAATTTAATAATCAGTAATATGAGGTAACCAGACCAGAAGAGCACAAAGCTGCAGTCTGTAGTGCAGCCAAAATAGTCCATAATGTATTTTAGTTGCTGGGGGAGGGTTGTTGTTAGTGTTAGTCAATGTTCAAGAGCATGATGGTTGCTGGGAAGAAGCTATTCTCTTGGAGGTCATGGTTTTCAGGCTCCTGTGTCACCTTCCTGGTGGTAGTAATGAGATCAGTGTGGCCAGAGTTGTGTGGGTGTTTGATATAGCTGGCCTTTTGAGGCAGTGTCTCCTGTAGACAGAGCACTTTGATGGTGGGGAAAGCAAAGTCATCCTGAGCCCCTGACTGAAAGTGTGACAAGGCATCCACGGCACAGGCCAACATTTTGTTAACTGTTGAAAGGAATAACACAACAATAAATGCACACTGAAGAGGAAAAAGCACAATGTTTGTTAAATAAAGCTTTAATGTAAGACATTAATCTTTCATTGATTTTTTGTTTGATTCCCTGCAATTGCATTAGTCTTTCAAAAACGTAATCATTTGCAGTTGAGGTAGTTAAAGGAATTATATGTAATTCTAACATTATTTTGATTGTTTTAGTTCTGTGGTGAATGATTTCCATGATCCTGTGAAAGATCAATAAGCTGTATTTCTGGTGTAAAGACACCAACTGTTGAATGAATACGTTGTCCACTTTACGAAGTGATTTCCAAACACAAGAATGTAGGAGCAGAAATAGGCCACCAGACGGACCCCTAAAGTATGTCCGACTATTCAATATGCTCAAGGCTGATCTGTGCTGGGATAAACTCCTCTTCTGCAGTCAAACCCAGTGTCCCTCCCGTTTGTCACATGCAGTTAAACCAAACTTATTGAATGCAAAGGCTGATGCCCTGCCTTGGCATTATCCTTGACGCCAAACATTAAATTTAGTGTCTATTATTTTCAACAAATAAACATAGCACTAAAAGTAAGGAAATTTGTGTTTGGTAGATTATTTCTTTGTTGTATCAATGCTTCTTGGCAATAAATCTTATACCGTTGGAAAGCCTGTTTATTTCCCTTTTAAATGGTGCCACATTTGTAAGGAACATGCATTTGTGGGATGAGCAGCAGAGCTGAGTATGTGGGTTGCCCCCATGAAAAATCTGCCAAATCTTCTCTGCCAATGCCAAACAGCTTATTCTGCCATTGACTTGTTTGGTGTTGTTTGGTGGATTGGACAATTGAAGTCTGAAGAAACGAGACATATTGGCAATTTAACAATTTATTCATTTAATAAACAGGAGCCTCAGTAGCATGTGGAAGAACCATACACAGCCACAACAGCCTGGCACCTCCTCCTCATGCTGGTCACCAGCCTGGTCACACACTGTTGTGGGATGGCATCCCATTCTTCAACCAGCATTTGTCGCAAGTCAGCCAACGTGGTTGTGTTGGTCACTCTGGCACGAACAGCACGCCCAAGCTGATCCCACAAGTGTTCAATGGGGTTGAGGTCAGGACTGCTGGCAGGCCATTCCATCCTCTCCACTCCCAAATTCTGGAGGTAGTCTCTGAGAAACCCTGCTCTGTGGGGGCGAGCATTGTCATCTTGGAGGATAGAGTTCGATCCCAGACTGTGGAGATATGGGATTGCCACTGGTTGCAGAATCTCATCTCGATATCTCTGCATTGAGATTGCCTCCAATGATGACAAGCCTCGTTTTTCCAGTGAGGGAGATGCCGCCCCACACCATCACACTGCCTCCACCAAAAGATGTTACTCTATCAGGCACCTGATTGTCAGCACCTGGGGGTACCAGAAGCTCAAAACAAGAGTCAATAGCAACAGCAGAATAAGCTGTTTGGCATTGGCAGAGAAGATTTGGCAAATTTTTCATGGGCGCAACCCATATACTCAGCTCTGCTGCACATCCCACAAATGCATGTTCCTTACAAATGTGGCACCATTTAAAAGGGAAATAAACAGGCTTTCCAACGGTATAAGATTTATTGCCAAGAAGCATTGTTACAACAAAGAAATAATCTACCAAACACACATTTCCTTACTTTTTGTGCTATGTTTATATATTTGCTCCTTGTAAAACTCCACATTTTGTTTTATATGGCAATATTATTTAGTTTTGATCCATTTTAAGTCTTTATTGTAGACTTAGGTGCAGCGTTAGTTAAATTCAATGATACATTTTGATTGTACTACTTCATCTTTGTGTGGGACAAGTATCGGAGTTTTATGTCATAAAAAGGACCCCAGAGCTAGGAGAGGAGAGGTTGATAGTACTATTAAAGTTGTGGTTGCCATGGAGATTTGTACATTTGCACACTACTTGTATTGCAGAAAACCAAATAACTGTTGGACCTCCTGCCTTACCCAAGTGACACTCTTCACAAATAAGTCTACAATTTTTGCAAGTCATTCCAGGAGATCACAATTATGATCTATTCTTTCCTAGCTTAAGGTCTGTCTGTGTGCCACTTTGAGCAATTTTCAGAGGGGTAGTAAGGGTAAATCGACTAAATGATAACCGAGGCAATCGCAGTCGAGTTTGTCCTTGGCATGTGTTTTCTAGCGGAGGTCACTGGACAGCAATCGAGAACAGGAGTATTAGCTGATTTCTTTTTTTTCTCTCTCTCTCGACTTCCCTAGTCCAGGAGTCCTGAGGCCATTTGTAGCATTTCATCTACCATCTCAGTTGACGTCAGCTAACTGAGTACAGATCAGGGATGGGAACTTTTGGTCTGTGTGGGTAAGTTCCACACTGAACAGTACATTGATTTCCATTTTGAATGGATTAAGATTAAGGTTCTGGGTATTGATGTAAAGTGCTTTCAGTTCCTGCAGTTTTCCACTTTGAATAGTGATGATTAGGATATGGGGGTGGGGGGGTTGAAGAAGAGGTTAAATTACTATTTAGCTTTGCATCAGATTTGGGCTGAATTAAAAGACTTTTCAGGATGCTTAGTTATCAGTACATACTGCTTATTAGTCTGCTTCACTCTTCTTCCCTAACCCTGCCCTGTCTGCCACTTTCCCTTACTTTCCACTTACCCCTCACTCTTTTGGTGCAACTTTAAGTTAGATTTTTTTGTTGATAGATGTTGCCGTTAATGTGGAATGGTTGTACATCTGGAATAACTTGGATGAAAAGGCTATTAATAGATGTTACCTACGTTGAATGTATGTTGATTTCTTGACTTTCCTGATAGTTTTTTGATGACTTTAACTTGAGTAACTTAATTTAAAGTTGCATTAAAAGAAAATAAGGAGAATTTGATACTCAAACCATGAATACTGTTCAGGTGTATATTTATTTTCAGTGAGTTGTGCATCAATGGTATTTTGAACCTTTGAGCCATTTACTAGAATTAATCAAATTCTTCTGTTTTTAATCTGTGAAACCAGATAATGGTTAAGCAGGAATGACAGTTCTGATGTTGTCATTGAATAGATTTCACAACCAGTAGGGGCTCCATGTGGTGTGCCACATGAAATGAACAAAGGACCCCAACTTATTGGAGGGCCTCCATCTGCCGCACACCCCTCCCCTTCTGGAATAACCCAGGTAATTGAACACTTGATTGCTTTTCATTTACCAATGCGGTCTTGCTTTCTAAGTGTGATTCTTTAAAAGTAGCATTTAATTGTTTTTAGACTGCCTATCCCTCTGGCCAGACAACTGCTGCAGTAGTTTATGACCCACAGCAATCTCCACAAATGAACACTCAACCACAACCACGGCAGGTAAGACATTTCAGAATGGAAAGTTTGTCAAACTATTTGAGTAATTGTATAATAATCATAGTCATGTAGCAGGGAAATGGGTCCTTCAGTCCAACTTACCACACTGACCAAGATGCCCATTTGACCCAAATCCTTTAGTTTGTTTTTTTAGTTTCAGAGATACAGCGTGGAAACATGCCCTTCAGCCCACAGAGTCCACGCTGACCAGCAATCACCCATACTCTGATTCTATCCTGCACACTAGGGACAATTAATTCACCTAGAAATCTGCACATCTTTGGAATGTGGGAGGAAACTGGAGCAGCCGGAAAAAACCTCCCGGTCACGGGAGCAAAAACAAGCTCCAGACAGCATCCATAATCAAGCCTCTGGCACTGTAAGGTCTGCGCCACTGTGTCACCGTTGCAACCTTGCTGTATCCTACTAAACATTTCCTGTCCATGTATCCAAAAGTATTTTAAATGTTGTGATAGTACCTGCCAACTCCCTCTTTTGTTCCATTTACCCACCACCCTTTGTGTGGAAAAGGTTACCCCTATGAGTTTCTATTAAATGTTTCCCCTCTCACCATAAACCTCTGTCCTCTGGTTCTTGATTTCCCCTAGTCTGAGGAAAAGATTGTGTCCATTTACCTGATTTATTTCTTATGATCATATACACCTTTCTAAAATCACCCCTCGTCCTCCTGCACTCTTAAGAAATAAAGTCCTAGCCTGTTCAACCTCTCCCTATAGCTCAGGCCCATGAGTCCTGGCAACATAAAATTTGTAAATGTTCTATGCCCCCTTTTCAGTTTAACAACTTCTTTCCTATAACATGGTGACCAAAACAAAACACATTACTCCATTGTGGCCTCACCAATGTCTTGTACACATAACCTGCCAACTTCTATACTCAGTACCTGGACAGATGAACGCCAATGTGCTGAAAGCCTTGACTACCCTATCTACCGACAATACCACTTTCAAGGAACTATGTACCTGCATTCCGAGATCCCTCGGCTCTATACTACTCTCCAGAACACTGCCGTTTACTGTGAATGTCCTGCCCTGATTAGACTTCCCAAAATGCAGCATCTCCCACTTGCCTATATTAAACTCCATGAACCATTCCTCTGCCAACAGATCTAGATCCTGCTGTAACTTTTGCTAACCATATTCGCTATCTACAATGTTACCCACTTTCGTGTCATCTGCAATTTTGCTAATTATGCCTTGTATGTTCTCATCAAATTTTTGATATAAACCACAAACAACAAAGGGCCCAGCACTGATTCCCATGATTCCCTCGTCACAGCCTCCAATTGGAAAAACAACCTTTCACGTACATCCTCTGCTTTCTTCCATGAAGCCAGTTCTCTATTCAGTTGGCTAGCTCTCCCTAGATCTCATGCGGTCTAATCTTCCAGAGCAGCCTACCATGTGGAACCTTATCAAGTGCCTTGTCGAAGTCCATATAGCCTACGTCTATGGCTTTGCCCTAATCGACCATTTTAGTTACAAAAGGCTTGCCCACGGACACCGGTCACTTGCCCTACTCAATTTCTTTAAAGACCGTCCAGCTTTGCCCTCTCCTGTGAAGGGCCTTCTGCATATTGACTGGAACCTTTCCTGAACATATTTCACAAATTCCATTCGGTCCATGCCCATGGCACTGTGACAGTCCCAGCCTATATTAGGAAGTTATAATCCCCTGCTAAAACTACCTTTTTAGCCTGATTGCTGCCTACAATCTCTTTGCATATTTGCTCCTCCAATTCCCGCTGAATATTTGGAGTCCTGTCGTACACTCCCAGCAATGTGATTATCCCCCTTTTTATTTCTTGGCTCCACCCATACAGACTCACCGAATGAACCATCCGCAAAGTCATCTCTGACTACTGCCATGACATTCTCCATGGTCAATAAATCAAAACCCCTTCCTCTTACCCACACCTCTATCTGTCATGCAGCCTCAATATGTGTAAGAAGGAACTGCAAATCTGGTTTGCACTGAATATAGACACAAAATGCTGGAGTAACTCAGTGGGTCAGGCTGCATCTCTGGAGAAAAGGAATAGGTGATGTTTCGGAACAAGACACTTCTTCAGATTGAGAGTCAGGGAGGGGAACACTGAAGGTAGGAAAAGTACAGACCAAAGCAGTGCCTGCTTTAATGACTCAAGAAAGATGGAGCTCACAATGGTGCATTGTTGGCTGGGGATGAGGTGATAATGAAGGAATACAAACGTTGAAAGGCAAGGTGATAACGAAGGAATACAGAGAAATTAATTTAAACTCCCATTCCCATACTGACCTTTCTGTCCTAGTCTGCCTCTACTGTCCCAGTGACCTCCTATTTTACTTGGGCAGCTTACAACTCAGTGAAGGTAGACACAAAATGCTGGAGTAACTCAGTGGGTCAGGCAGCATCTCTGGAGAGAATGGTCCTTCTCTCCCGAGGTGCTGTCTGACCCACTGAGTTACTCCAGCATTTTGTGTCTACCTTCGATTTAAACCAGCATCTGCTGGGTTTTTTTACAACTCAGTGACGTGCATATTGATTTCTCTAACTTCAAGTAACCCGTGCATCTCCTCTCTCTACATCCCTCCTCCACCCTAGCCCTCTTGCTAATTGCACCGTTTGTATTCCTTCGTTATCATCTCGTCCCCAGCCAACAATGAACCATTATGGACTCTACCTTTCCTGGTTTGCTCCAGGTGCTCCGGTTTCCTTACACCCAAAGACGTGTAGGATTGTAGGCTGATTAATAGGCCTCTGTAAATTGCACCTAATGTATAGGGATGCAAAAGGTGGGCCAGCTGTATCTTTCAATTAGTCTATGCCCTTGAATTGTATTCCACTCTCCTTGCAGAAAAACCCATTTCAATATACCTGGCACCCAGATACTGATTTCTTTCCACATTTCTTTCCACAATACCTTGCATTTTGCCATACTGGTACCTACTTACTTTCTCACTTGTGCTTTTGCGACATCTGCATTATTGCCATAACTCACCTAGGTGTGTGCAATTATCTATCGTGTGTTGGAGTTTCATCTCAGTCATGATTGTGAAGTAGCAGAGGTAAGAGGCTGCTAACCTAAGAATCCTGTGGAATATTCATTTAGCTTGTTATCATTTTATTCCTTATTTCCTCTGCTGAAAGGTATTGCACTTTTTCTGATCATGTCTTGGAAATCAAAGTGACTTCCATTGCAAAAATAAATCAGACCCAAATTGATTTGTCAACTTTACATATCTTCAGTATGTTTTCCTTGCTAATTACTTCAAGTTCTTTGCCTCATTGGGTCTTTGGTTTTCCACTAAGTCGGACAAAAATATTTAACGTCCAAAGTACCATTGTAATGAATATTGTTAAAGCCTGTGGACTCTCAGTTACTTTTGCTGATCTTTTATGTACTTACAGAGGTTCTGAACATTGTCAATACTGTTAAATGCCATAGTTGTTAATCATACATTGCACATAACTTAATCTTTGAAATTATATAGACCAGATTCTATATAATGCCCTTTTCAATGTGATGAATATCATTTTATTATACATTACAGGTTTCCCTACATAAATCACAATTTTTTAATTGCACCCAGTTTCTTGTTATTGGAAGATTTTTATTTAGCAATATGTTTGAGTGGAAGTTTCAAAAGTGTCCCAAGTCTCATACAATTTTTGTGAAACTCAAAGCAGGAATGCGTAGCCTCTTACGTTTTAAGCTATGTTCTGCAATATCCACAAAATCCATTAGAACTTTTCCCGTTTCTGCACTTAACATACAGTGCCCTCCATAATGTTTGGGACAAAGACCCATCATTTATTTATTTGCCTCTGTACTCCTCAATTTGAGATTTGTAATAGAAAAAAATCACATGGTTAAGGTGCACATTGTCAGATTTTAATAAAGGCCATTTTTATACATTTTGGTTTCACCAGGTAGAAATTACAACAGTCCCCCATTTCAGGGCACCATAATGTTTGGGACACAGCAATGTCATCTAAATGAGAGTAGTCATGTTTAGTATTTTGTTGCATATCCTTTGCATGCAATGACTGCTTGAAGTCTGCGATTCATGGACATCACCAGTTGCTAGGTGTCTTCTCTGTTGATGCTCTGCCAGGCCTGTATTGCAGCCATCTTTAGCTTATGCTTGTTTTGGGGGCTAGTCTCCTTCAGTTTTCTCTTCAGCATTTAAAAGGCATGCTCAATTGGGTTCAGATCGGGTGATTGACTTGGTGACTCAAGAATTGACCCTTTTTTAGCTTTGAAAAACTCCTTTGTTGCTTTAACAGTATGTTTGGGATCATTGTCTTGCTGTAGAATGAACTGCCGGCCAATGGGTTTTGAGGCATTTGTTTGAACTTGAGCAGATAGGATGTGTCTATACACTTCAGAATTCATTATGCTACTACCATCAGCAGTTGTATCATGATTGAAGATAAGTGAGCCAGTACCTTCAGCTGCCATACATGCCTAGGCCATAACACCCCCACCAACGTGTTTCACAGATGTGGAGGTATGCTTTGGATCTTGGGCAGTTCCTTCTCTCCTCCATACTTTGCCCTTGCCATCACTCTGATATGTTAATCTTCGTCTCATCTGTCCACAAGATCTTTTTTCCAGAACTGCGGTTGTTCTTTTAAGTACTTCCTGGCAAACTTGGTAACCTGGCCATCCTATTTTTGCAGTGGTTTGCATCTTGCAATGTAGCCTCTGTATTTCTGTTGATGAAGTCTTCTGTGGACAGTGGTCAATGACAAATCCACACCTGACTCCTGAAGAGTGTTTCTGATCTGTCGGACAGGTGTTTGGGGATTTTTCTTTATTATAGAGAGAATTCTTTTCTCATCAGCTGTGGAGGTCTTCCTTGGCCTGCCAGTCCCTTTGCGATTAGTAAGCTCACCAGTGCTCTCTTTCTTCTTAATGATGTTCCAAACAGTTTATTTTGGTACGCCTAAGGTTTTGCTGATGTCTCTAACAGTTTTATTCTTGGTTCTCAGTCTCATAATGGCTTCTTTGACTTTCATTGGCACAACTTTGGTCCTTGTTGATAAACATCGATAAAAGTTTCCAACGGTGATGGAAAGACCGGAGGAAAGACTAGGTGCTGAGAGCTCTCTTATACCTGCATTAAGGAGGCATTTAAACACACCTGAGCAATTACAAACACCTGTGAAGTCATGTGCCCCAAACATTATGGTGCCCTGAAATGGGGGGGACTATGTATGAAACACAGTTGTAATTTCTACATGGTGAAACCAAAATGTATAAAAATACTCTTGAATAAAATCTGACAATGTGCACTTTAACCACGTATGATTTTTTTTTCTATTACAAATCTCAAATTGTGGAGTACAGTGGCAAATAAATAAATGATGGGTCTTTGTCCCAAACATTTGAGGGCACTGTATGTTCAGAATAAGACATGCATCATTAAGTGATATAAATCATTAGTGTAAAATGCA
This sequence comes from Rhinoraja longicauda, assembly GCF_053455715.1. Lineage (NCBI taxonomy): Eukaryota > Metazoa > Chordata > Chondrichthyes > Rajiformes > Arhynchobatidae > Rhinoraja > Rhinoraja longicauda. The sequence goes on along the minus strand of NC_135965.1, from coordinate 1,949,018 downwards.
TTGTTTTGCCAAATGAATTTAAAGGACAAATGCCTTTAAAACATCTGAATAGAACTGAACAATTTTACACCTGACCTGAAAAGTCACCTACTCGTGTTCTCCAGAGATGCTGCCTGACCTGCTGAGTCATTCCAGCGCTGTGCCTATTTTTGTAAACTGGCATCTGCTGTTCTTTGTTTTGCTGTTGGATCAAATGCATTCAGCTTGCTAATGCTTTTCCCCCCTCTTTTCTGTAGCAATACTACGCAAACAGAGCCCAGCAACAGAATAGTGCTTCCAGGGTTCAGAGTAGTGCAACGACTCGACCTGTGGCCTCTGCTACCCATGTCTACCAACCTGGCTCACAGACTATTATGATGATGACAACACAACAGATTCCTGCATATCAATCACAAGGACCGTATTATGTTCCAAGCCAGGCAAGTGCCTTTTCTAAACAAACCTTGTTACTCTTCGGGTTTACTTCAGGACACTGCTTGTTTTCATAGACCTTTAAGTTGACTATCATCTAAGAATTCTAGCAAAAGAAAAGTCTGTATAACAAAGATAGTGGATTTCTGTACTGTTAAGAAACCAATTTCATTGTAATCAATCCTGTGTTCAATTTTGAAGAAAACTAACAAAAGAGACATTCTACTATTGCGTAAGGTGCTAACTTTCCTCAGAGCTCCATGCTAATCCCATTAATGTAAGTAAAACTGCATGACATTGCCACGGTTGCTAACTTCATAATTTCTATACATTTTTCTTGGGCTCTGAAGATATTCAATAAAGCAATTTCCTCATTAAAGATTGTATGACTAATCCTGCATAATTTTGCCTCCCTCCCCCCACCCCCACTCTCCCTGCTCGCACCCCACTCTCCTCCCCACCCCCAATCTTCACTCTTCCCCCACCCCCACTCTGCCCTCCTCCCCAGCCCCACTCTCCCCACCCCCCACTGTCCCCCTTCCCCATCACCCCCCCTCTCTCTTCCCCCACTCTCCCCCTCCTCCCCCCACACTCTCTCCTCCCCCCACCCCCACTCCCTCCTCCCCACACCCCCACTCCCTCTCTACCCCCTCCACCCACTCAGCCCCCACTCCCCTCCGTGGACCCATTGGCGGCGAAAGCTACTTACCAGTGCCCATGGGTACATCGCTGACTGCCGGCGTGCGAATCTCCCCCGGGGCTGGGTGCGGGAGAGGGAGCCGCTGACCCCGGGAGGGTGGCCCCGCTGCCGGCGGCCATCTTGTTTGGGCGAGTGAGGGGGGAAGCGCATATGATGTCGTACTTGCCTCATTGTGACGTCATACGCTGAGCACTTTCTAGAAAGGGGATTTTAAAAGTTTAAAATCTCTCTAGCTATAAAAATGTAGCTTCAATTTGAAAGAGAGTTGTTTCAAATTGTGCCCAGGATAATGGTGAGTAAGGTGGGCCAAAAATGTGGCACTATGGTGTGCGAAACCACAAAGTTATGGTGCATACATACAGACATACACACAAACAAACCAAGAGTTTTAGTAATATAATAATAGAAGATGGATTAATTAATTAAGACGGGGTTAAAATATAGAACACAGCAGAAAAGCCAGTTACCACCTTTTTGGGCTGATTATCAATTAATGTGTAAATTTACATCAAGTACGCTTAGTCGAGTCACATATCAAGTCTTTCTTCATAACTTAGTCATACATTTTATGACCATTGTTCTTTTATTCAATACCAAGAGAATTGGGATGTGTAAGGAAAAAGCAAAATAGAAAAAACAAAACAAAACCATTTTTTCTTTGTGTTGCAAAAAGTATGTCTGTTCAATAACCTTTCTATAAATAGCATAATATACTCATGATAGGCCTGACATTGTACATGTAGTCCAAGAACTACAGACTTTTGGAAATAATAGGCGTTTTTCACATGTGAATATAGTGCAACGTGTACGCGCATTTGGCGTGCAAACCCTTTTTGCTGAAAAGTTGCATTACCCGCCATATTATGAATTTTGATGTAAAATTTTGAATTTTGGACATCAAATGTTGGGAGGTCTGCATAGAATCATTATAATGTTGAAGGTAGACACAAAATGCTGGAGTAACTCAGCGGGGCCAGGCAGCATCTCTGGAGAGAAGGAATGGGTGACGTTTTGGGTCGAGACCCTTCTTCAGACTTGTTTTTAATGACATTATAATGTCTATTGGCAATTAATTAAACTACATTATCTATATACTAAAACACTAGTTTGTTATCTTGTTTGTGACTGAACTTCAGCCAAAACGGTACACGATAGCGCGACAATTTTAGGCCCACCTTACTCACCATTGTCACTTTAATGATAATGCAAGTAGTTTAATTGAAATCGGTGTTATATTTTTAAAGTTATTCACATTTTAAAGTTTAAAAGGAGGGGATGGAGGGGGGAAGGGGGGAGAAGGGGAGAAGGGAGAGGGTGGGGGGGTTGAGGGGAGGGGGGGAGGACAGGATGCTGCACCAATGCAGGAGAGGTTTGGGCCCAACGGGTCCACTTTGTCTAGTACTTTTTAATAATGCTGGCATGTATGGATCAATTTCTAATTTTCTTAAACTGTTTCACTACACACTGCATTTCTTGGGTATCTACTTATTCCCCTATTCTAATTTCTCAGTTTGCAATGTTTCTTCATTTAGTTTTGGTGCATCTTATCCCTTTTATATCATTGTCATTAAGTTGATGAAATGAAGAATTTCAAGTGTCTGTTGAATCTTCACGACAATCCACTGACTTTTTGTTTAAAAAAGCAAGTGTCTCACAGCTCCAACAAACACCGATGAGCCTAAACATTATGACCTGATGAGCCTAAACATTATGACCACCTGCCTAATATGCTGTTGGTCCTCTGCGTGCAGCAGGGTGCGATGCACTGTGTATTGTGACACATTCCTCCCGTGACCATCATTAAAATTTTCTGTGACCTTCTGTCGGTTCAGACCAGACGGGATATCATTCGTTGCCCTCGAGCATCGATGAGCCTTGGACGCCCAACACCCTGTCGCCGGTTTGTGGTTTGTCCCTCCTCGGACCACTGTCGGTAGGTACTCACCACTGCTGACCGGGAGCACCCCACAAGCCTTGCCGTTTCAGAGATGCTCTGACCCAGTCGTCTGGCCATAACAATTTGGCTCAGGTCTTTACTCCTGCCCATTTCTCCTGCATCCAACACATCAACTTCAAGAACTGACTGTTCACTTGCTGCCTAATATATTCCACCCCTTGACAGGTGCCATTGTAACAATATAATCAATGTTATTCACTTCACCTGTAAGTGGCCTATCGGTGTAAATGCAGCTACTCTTTGAACCCACGGTGCTTCTATTGTTTCTTGGGCTGAAATTTAACCAGCTTAATCTCCTTTTAGAGCAAGTCTGAAATCAGTGCTTTGCTTAACCTACCTTTTCAATTCTTCCAAATAAATAGCAGTGAGCTAGTCAATAGGTGATCACAAAATGCTGGAGTAACTCAGCAGGTCAGGCAACATCTCTGGAGAGAAGGAATGGGTGACGTTTCGGGTCGAGACCCTTCAGTGATGTCAGAGGAAGCGGGACAAAGAAAGGATATAGGTGGAGACAGGAAGACAGTGGGAGAACTGGGAAGGGGGAGGGACAGAGGAGCTATCTAAAGTTAGAGAAGGCAATGTTCATACCGCTGGGCTGTAAGCTGCCCAAGCGAAATATGAGGTGCTGTTCCTCCAATTTGCGGTGGGCCTCACTGTGAAACTGGAGGAGGCCCATGTCAGAAAGGTCAGAGAAGGAGGGGGAGTTGAAGTGCTCAGCCACCGGAGATCAGGTTGGTCAAGGCGGACTGAGCGAAGGTGTTGAGCGAAACGATCGCCGAGCCTGCGTTTGGTCTTGCTGATGTAGAGAAGTTGACATCTGGAACAGCAGATACAATAGATGAGGTTGGAGGAGGTGCAGGTGAACCTCTGCCTCACCTGGAAGGACTGTTTGGGTCTTTGGATGGAGTTGAGGGGGGAGGTAAAGGGACAGGTGTTGCATCTCGTGCGGTTGCAGGGGAAAGTGCCTGGGGAGGGGGTGGTCTGGGTAGGAAGGGACGAGTGGACCAGGGAGTTACGGAGAGAACGTTCTCTGCGGAACGCAGAAAGGGGAGGAGATGGGAAGATGTGGCCAGTGGTGGGGTCCTGTTGGAGGTGACGGAAATGTTGGAGGATAATTTGTTGGATACGCAGGCTGATGGGGTGGAAGGTGAGGACAAGGGGGACTCTGTCCTTGTTATGAATGGGGGAAGGGGGAGCAAGAGTGAAACTGTGGGATATAGAGGAGGCCCTAATGAGAGCCTCATCTATAATGGAAGAGCGGAAGCTGTGTTTCCTAAAGAAAGAATCAGTCTGAAGAAAGGTCTCGACCCGAAACATCACACATTCCTTCTCTCCAGAGATGCTGCCCGATCTGCTGAGTTACTCCAGCATTTTGTGATGCCTTCGATTTGTACCAGCATCTGCAGCTATTTTCCTAGTCAATAGGTGGAATTACTTGGTTTTGTTTCTTCCAGCCTTTTGTGCAGTTTGAAAGCTTGAGATTTGCTTGGCATAATGCGTTTCTTTGACGGCACAGGTCATTCTACAATGAAATCAAATATCGGCAATTTATGTCTGTTAATACTGATGACCATTCGAAGTAAATTATTGCTAAGAACTATTTCAAAGCTTGAAGTTAATGTAAAAGTAATTTTTTGTTTTCCAGTTTCGTTCTTCATTTGTCCAGCCAAGTCAGCAGTATCCTGTTCCACCCGGAACTGGATTTTATTCAAACCCAAATCCTGGGGAGTACCCTTATGGTAAGATATTTATAACTGTCCAGTAGTTTTGCTGCTAGGCTGTTGTAGACATTGCTTGAATTGCAGATTTGAGGGGTATCACCATAACGATGCTATAGTTAATGTTCGTCTTGGTGAACAAGCTGAAATTGCAGTAAAGCACACTGCTTTTTAATCAGGATTTAAATTGAGCCCAAATTAACATTGTTGAAGTTTCCTGCTCTCAAATGTATGTTTGTCCACCAACTGTATTTCTAATGTCTTGAATTCATAAAATGATGATGATTCAACTTGAATAGTATTTTAAGCCACCTATTTGAAAACGTTTGAGTATCTTAAGAGTGTGGTGTATTCATAATTGGTGTTGGGACGTCTTTCCCTGCGAATAGTGCAGCTTGCTTGCTTGCTGTTTCAATGAGTGATTCACATATTCCCACTGGTGTTTGTGCTTCCCTCTTTATCCTTGTAATGAAAAAAGTTATCCAGCTGCCTTATCAAAGACCACTATTTGCTGCTTTATCAGGCAGTGTAGGATACCTGCAACTCTGCATGGAGTTTTGTCTTGTGTTGCTCCTGATTCTTTAGAACATTACATTCAATCTTTGCCATTGAAAACGATTTGTTGCTGTTTAGTTTCTCCTAACCTCCAGCTTTAAATCTGCACACCTGTGGAATCATTCTCAATACCAGAAGCTGTGCATAAAATTAAAAAAATAATGCATTAGGTCATTAATGTCGCCATGCATTAGATCATTGCTGATCATTTGATTTTGTATCAATTCCTATAATAACCCTAGATTCCTTGATTACTTATGAAATATAATATCTGTCTTGACTATGTTCAGTGACTGAGACATCACAGCCGCCTTGGATAATGAAATTCAAAGATTTGCCACTGACAATGTGCAAACTTCATGTACAGAATGATGGAACCCGTGTTTTTAGACACTGGCCAGGGGAAATGTTATCTCATCTCTATCCTATCCAGCCCTATAAGACATATGTTTTTAATAAGATCACCTCTGAATAGTTTAAATTCAAGAGTATATATAGAAACATAGAAAATAGGTGTAGGCGGAGGCCATTCGGCCCTTCGAGCCAGCACTGACATTCATTGTGATCATGGCTGATCGTCCCCAATCAATAACCCGTGCCTGCCTTCTCCCCATATCCCTTGATTCCACTAGCTCCTAGAGCTCTATCGTATATATGAAGTATGTTTAATCTCACCATCCACCATCCCAGGAATTGGTTTTCCTGATCCTTGTCTGCATTCCCTCTATTGCTGGTGTATCTTTCCTTTAATAGGGAGACCTTATTGCGTGCAAAATTAGCAGTGAACAATACATGTGGAACAAGAGTTTACTCTTGTATTCATCTTATAACATAGACCAATATTTGTCGCCAATTGTTTGCGGCACTGTGTAACATTGTGGTCCGTGTACTCGGAACATTTGCCCTTAAACGTAGATGCCCTTTCCTTTTTCTACATTATTTCATATCCACAAATGTTCTTGCCTAGGCCCCCATTCAGCATCAGCATCTTATAACTGCCAGCCCACACCGCCACTTCAATTCATATAATTACTAAACTTTGGTATGTTATTTTATTCCTTCATCCAAATCAACATATAAAATTATTAAGGGATTGATCTAGATGCAGGAAATATGTTCCCAAATTTGGGGAGTCCAGAACCAGAGGCCACAGTTTAAGAATAAGGGATAGGCCATTTAGAACTGAGATGAGGAAAAACTTTTTCACCCAGAGAGTTGTGAATTTGTGGAATTCTCTGCCTCAGAAGGCAGTGGAGGCCGATTCTCTGGATGCATTCAAAAGAGAGTTGCATAGAGCTCTTAGGGCTAGCGGAATCAAGGGGTATGGGGAGAAGGCAGGAACGGGGTAGACAATAGACAATAGGTGCAGGAGTAGGCCATTCAGCCCTTCGAGCCAGCACCGCCATTCAATGCGATCATGGCTGATCACTCTCAATCAGTACCCCGTTGTGGATTGTGGATGATCAGCCATGATCACATTGAACGGCAGTACTGGCTCGAAGGGCCAAATGGCCTCCTCCTGCACCCATTGTATCTATATTATAAGCAGCTAATCCTTGCAGTATTCAGCTTGTCATATCTACCGACCCAAAAATCACCAGGTTATTCCAATTTTCATTCGTTGTTTAATCCATACTGGTAGCCTGTTAACACCATCTGAAATGCTTACTGAAATTCCAAATACAGCTCATCATTTGGACTGCCTTTATCAATTTTGCTGGTCATAATCTCCACTCAATATGATATCCTTTCATTAATCGCATGATAGCTGCCTAATCCTAGTACTGTTTTCTCTGTTTCCCATGACCACTTACCTATTGTACATGCATGTTGTTTCCAGCTGGTGTTATGGTAAGCACAATAAGCAAAGTTTCACTTTCTACGTAGTGAGCTCCAATTATTGACCCATTTAACCCTATCTGCATATCGCTCCAGTGTTGTTTCACGGCTCATCCCTGCCATTCTGCTACACTTTTCTAGTCTAGTCGATTTAAAAAATATATTTCAAGTGTCTCCTAATACTTAATTTTTAGTTGTTTAGAATCATTAATTTATATCCATCAGTAGAGAATAGTTAAAATTCATTTTCAACTCTCAGTGAATGAATTCTGATAATTCAGCAAATGGTATATTGTACCTATAATTGACGAAATTGTAATGCCGATAGTAAATGCTGTTTTGAAATGCCAGACCCAATGTTCAGTGCCAGATAACATTTAGTGTCATGTCATTTGTCATAATGGTGCAACTGTTTTGCAAAGGTAGATATATTTAAAAAGCTATGAAAATTAGGATTGCTATTTGGGTTAATGCCTACAATTGCGCAAAATAGAAGATTTTATATTTCAAAAACACATCTGTCAGTGGACTAAGGAATTGAGCAGTATACTAGTGTCTTGCACCATGGAATGGAAGAGCACCTATTTGTGTTCAGCTTCATAACATGGTAAGTTCCTCGTACTTTCTATCAAGATTTTGTATGTCCAGCTGGAAAATTAACATTGCAATGGTTTTTATATGCATCAAATCAATTTGGTGTATTTTCATAGACTGCACAAGCAGTCAGCCAGGTTTTCCACATAATTTCAGCAATCAATTTATCATTGCTGTTTTCATAAGACGTACAGGTATGTAGGTTAATTGGCTGGGTAAATGTAAAAATTGTCCCTAGTGGGTGTAGGATAGTGTTAATGTACGGGGATCACTGGGCGGCACGGACTTGGAGGGCCGAAAAGGCCTGTTTCCGGCTGTATATTATATGATATGATATATGATAAGACAATTTGAGCTTAACATAAATGTAAGCATTATTGACTTGAGTGTCTGATACTTAGTTTTCTAATCTTAAAAAAAGCACATTTGTACATTGTCTTTATTTGGATAGACAAGTTAACAATCTTCCGTACTGAGTAGGAAGTGCAGTTTCGGCAGATAATTTGGTTCAGCAAATGTGGGGTTTCTTCTGATTTGCGTCCTCTGGTCAGCTTGTATTCCTGTATAGATCTGATATTTGTTTAGATATCCAAAAAGGCATAATTTATTTCCCTTGTAGTTGTCCTGAAAATGTAAAATTCTAATTTGTATGGACAATTGTATTAATTCCACCCACTGCAGTTTATTATCTTGAAATAATTTTAGATTTATTGGTGACTTTTGTTGTTGGTAACAGTTGGATTTTCAATAGATCCAGTTTGCAATTGCATCAAGCAGCAGGAAATGCATTGTTTTCTGGCTTCATAAAATTCTTATGGTAATTGGCTTTGATTCGTGTATCCAAATAGTTGTTGCCTAAATATTTACAGTATTAAAATCATATGTAGGAAAATAACTGCAGATGTTGGTACAAATCGAAGGTATCACAAAATGCTGGAGTAACTCAGCGGGTCAGGCAGCATCTCTGGAGAGAAGGAATGGGTGACGTTTCGGGTCTGAACAAGGGTCTCGACCCAAAACGTCACCCATTCCTTCTCTCCAGAGATGCTGCCTGACCCGCTGAGTTACTCCAGCAATTTGTGATACCTTTGTATTAAAAACAGGTGGATAGTCTTACAGCGTGGAAACAGGCCCTTCCGCCCATGCTGGCTTATCTTGCATGGTATTAACAGCTCAATTTCTTATTTAAGGAATATTTTACTTTTAAAATATCTAAAATCTGATTTCATAAATTGGTTAGGATGAATTGTGATTTAGAGGTCTAGTCTGATTCCTGTCTTGAATATATCAAACACAGTCATTGGAGATTATACAATTTGTATAAGGAAAGACCAACTTGTTTCTAGTTGCTGTGTAGCAGTACTTGCAGAGGAACGTTTTCAAGTGAGAAACCTTTGTTAAAAATGCAGTTAACATCCACAAAGCGGCATCCTGATAACTTATGAACAGAAGTATTTGTCAAAATGATTGAAAACAAATTTTAACCAGAGCCAGCCATAAGGTCCCCTGAGTCTGCTCTGCCGTTCAGTAAGGTTGATTATTTGTCTCATTCACTTTGCTTCTTGAAGTATCTTCTTTTCCTTGCTGTACCAAAAAGCCTTCATGCTGTGTCTTCACAACCTCTGCACAAAGAAATTGCAGCATGTCCCTAAAGAGTCAACTAAAAAAAGGCATCAACTGGTGAATCCCTCTTTTAAAACAAAAATTGTATGTAATCTTATTCTTCAAACTATAGTGAGTTGAGATTAGTTTTGCTCAGTCTCTTGAAAGGATATCCCTCTCTTCATTGGAATTGATCTACACTGTCTTGACTCAAAGAATACTGTTAAACAGTTCATTACTGCAAATAAAGCTTTTGCCAAAGCCCTGCATAATTTTCATTTTTAAGAAAAAGATGGTGCTGGAGTAACTCAGCGGTTCTCTGGAGGCAGCAACTCTGGAGGACATGGATAGGTGACGTTCCAGGTCAACCCTCGGGGGTGGAGGCTGAAAAAAAGCCAAGCAAGTGGATACATGTGAATGGGGATTGATAAAGACCAGAGATGAAGAGACAAAAGGCTGAAATGAGGAGAGAAGCACAAAATGTTACGCCAGAGGAAAGGATATAGGTGGGATGGGACGAGGGAAGAGGAAAGGGGTGGTGGGGTAGGATAGTGTGAGAAATGTAAGTGCACATTCAGGTGGGGTACATGGATGAGATGTGGGGGCTTTTGGTTAGTTCCCTAAAATTAGAGAATTCAATGTGGTATTACTCAAGCAATGGAGGAGGCCCAGAAATGAGAGTTCGATGTAGGAAGGGGAGTTTAAATGGTGAGCAACTGGGTGATCCAGAAGGTCCATGGTAGACTGAATGCAAATGTTTGGCAAAACCGTTGCCTGATGTAGGCCTGATCTCGCCGATGCAAAGGAGGCCACATTGGGACCAATTTATGTAAGACTTTGTACACCATGCTTGTCATGGTAAAAGCTAATATACCACTCCTTTGCTAAATACTTGCTTTTCATGATTGGCTCTTGGCTGGTCTGGAAGATTAACGTCTTCTAATCTTGATTCTAAAGAAATAATTAGTAAATTACCAGTTTTTAAAATAGGTTTTTGAGTAGCCTTTTGCAAAGCAACACGAGGTTTCATCAACTACATCCTGAAATATGATCTTGCAATGTTTTTCTCACTAACTTAGATGTTCATACCATTGCCTTAAAAGTTTAGAGATACAAGCATCGAGTTCATGCTGACCATCAATCACTGTCCCCACTAGTTCTGTTATCCCACTTTTGTATCCACTCCCTACATGCTGGGGACAGTTAACTTACAAATTGCCGTCTTAGGGATGGAGCACCCGGAAGAAATCCACATGGTCACACGGAGGACATATGAACTCCATTCAAATACACCCGAGGTCGGGATTGAAATAGGGTGTCTGGCGCTGAGACAGTGGCTCTACCAGCTGTGCCACTATGCTGCCCCTTAGCAGAACAGTTGCATTGAGCAGAACAGCCTCTCATTTTGTTCATAATGCTGACCATGTTTTTTTCCGTAGACTGGATTTCATTGTGTTTTCAGCATTGATGGAATCAGCAGTTAATTTTTAACAAGGACAATTTGTAATAGTTTAGACTTTATACTGTACACTTTCCACATTTGAAATTGGAAAACTACGTGCACTTCAGCTAATTAGTAGGGCGTATACGTTTTCAGCAATTGTCGGTGCTAAATTGAGTAGACTTTAGATGGATTTTTATCTGCGACTTGTTCTTGAAGTTAGGGTCTAAATATAGCCTTAGTCAAAGCTAACAATTAGTACTCGGAGTACAAGATCTTTATTTCATGTTTCAATGGCCACTCCAGGTTTGAAAACAAACATTAAACAGAAGGGAAAATAATGATCTGCATATTTCCTGTATGATAACTTGATCAGTGACTGAAGTTTATAAATTTGTGAGGTTTGAATTTTTTGTCAAGTGCTTTCCTTGTACTCAAATGGACTGTAAACATTTCAATATGAAAAAGAGGAACAACCCATTACATTTTTCAAATGTATTTTGATGATTGTGAAGTTGTTTACAGGTGCAAGTAATATCCTTCAGTTTATTGCATTGATTTGTAGTGAAGTTTCAACTATTGTGCAAGTTTTAACAGGCCTTTTTACTTTTTCATTTATTTTTGACGGTAGTTGATTATTTCCCCAATCGTTTTTACCGGCTGAAATTTTGCTAGTAATGTGCAAATCGTTGGTTAACTTCGTGGTAGATATGTTGTAAATTTTGAAATATTTTTGCCTCAGTGTTATTTATTGACCATTTGGGGGCCTGTAGAAACTCCCAACAAGGTGATCGTCCCCTTGTTTATTTCTCAGCTCCACCCATGTAGCCTCACTGGGTGAATCGTCAGTCATGTCATCTTGAACTACTGCTATGGCATTCTGTTTAGTCAATAAAGCTACTCTTACACCCCCACCTCTGTCTCTTGCCACACCTGTTCCCTCGAACATTATGCTACCACTCCTGTACTCTCTTAGCCAGGGTTCAGTAATGCTGCAGCATTCCAGTCACCATAGAGGTTTTGATAGAGGTTTTTAAAATTTTGAGAGGGACGGACAGAGTTGACGTGGTTAGGCTTTTCCCTTTGAGAGTGGGGAAGATTCCAACAAGGGGACATAGCTTCAGAATTGAGGGACAAAAGTTTAGGGGTAACATGAGGGGTAACTTCTTTACTCAGAGGGTGGTGGCTGTATGGAATGGGCTTCCGGTGGAAGTGGTGGAGGCTGGCTCGATTTTATTATTTAAGAGTAAATTGGATAGGTATATGGATAGGAAGGGATTAGAGGGTTATGGTCTGAGTGTAGGTAGATGAGACTAGGTCAGGGAGAATGGTCGGCGTGGACTGGTAGGGCCGGACAGGCCTGTTTCCATGCTGTAGTTGTTATATGTTATATGTTATATACCTATTCACACCCCGAGTTCACTTACCTTTAATGATCAAATCTCTCGCATTAAAATAAACGCAATTTTAAGATTGCACAAAACCTTTTTTGTAATCTGCTCTAAAATCTCCCTGTGTGACATGAAATTTTTTGGCCATTGCATCCAAGTGCATTAGGAAAATGGATGTAGTAGTGGACCAAGTACATGTTGAAAAATGGAGACTTGTTTATGTATTTAAAAACAGTCCACCAGATGTTAAAAGTAAAACTAGGATTGCTTATATTAATTGTATATCTTTGGTCAGGAAGGTCCAAGTGCCCACTCCAATGTGTGATGAGATCCTGGATTATGGTAGTACAAATTGGCACGGTTCTTCAACCCTGAACATTGTGATGCTTTTGTGGAATAATATTCTGATGGTGTCTATCGCAGCTTTTGTATGTAAATTGAGTTTTAGATGGGTTGTAGTCATACAGCAGAAATGTGCCCTTCGGACCAGCAAGTTCATGCTAACCGTACTAATCTAATTTACCAACACTTGATCTGTAGTATTGAAAAATTGCGCTTGTTTAGGTGCTCTTCAAATGTTCCAAGATTGCTTACCCAGCTCCACCTTTGGGAGTGTGTTCCAGGATGGATGAAAACATTTTCCTCTGCCTTCTAACCATCTAATTCCTTAAACCTCAGCTCCCTTGTTTTAGATGATGCTGCTCTGGGGAAGAATTTCATAATTCAGCATGTTCTTGTTTTCTTATCTATTCCAAGGAAAACTCTGCCATGGGCAGGTATATAGATTGGAAAGGTTTAGAGGGATATAGGCCAAACGCAGGCGGGTGCGACTAGTGTAAATGGGGCTGTTTGGTCAGCATGGCGAAGTTGGGCCAAAGTGCCTTTTTCTGTGCTGTGATCACATGACTCCATTTAATCTCCCTCATAACTGCAACATTCCATTTCAGGCAATCTTCTGCTTAATCTTTGAACACTGCAGTACAGTCGTGTCCATCTGATCCAGATTGTTGTGGGTTTATCAAGTAGCAACCTAGTTAGAAATCAAAGATGCCACTGAGATGAGAAAATTGGAAAATGATGTACATAAGGTTTGTGCCCCCATTGTGCTCATGGGTCAGCTGGAATTCTGCAATCAACTATGAAAACTAAGTAATGGGATCATTAACAACTTGTCCCAAAACTCCAGAGAAATTATCATAAAATTCTCCAGGAGGATTTGTCCACCCATCTTTTTTTTTTAGCTCTGCTGTTAAAATCAGTTTGTATTGTGACTCATAAATGTACTCTCCAGAGACCAGCTATGATTGGTATCCAGCCAATAATGGTTTGAAGGAAAGCATTCTCAGTTCTTGTTGGATTGGGCTCTGCTGGTTTATGAAGAGAGAAATTGAGACTGCATTTTTGTGACGTTTTGGTGGTGTACCACAATTGTTCTCTAAAATGTATACTTAGGAGTTTTGGATTCTAGGGGTTGGTGACTAATGTTTTTTTTCATTTTAGTTTCTCTATAATTTCATAGGTGAGAGGAGCCAAGAATTTTGTTTTTAATCTATTTAACCTTTATTTGGTTTCCTGCCAATGATTAACCTAAAGTAGAATTTTTCTAAAAGGAATCATCAGAGGTTGACCTTTCAGAGGATGGAGTACTTACCCGTAGTTGTTGACACTTTGTCTCTTCAGGAACCTATTATCCAGCAACACAGGGAGTGCAATCATATTCTGCACCAGTGGCGCCTGCCACTGTTATGATAAATCCGGCTCAGCCACAAATGCCTCCAAAAAGAGAACGTAAACAGGTAAGTCCTTGCTGAACTGCATTCTCTTGGGTTGGTATTACAAAGTCTTGCCAATACCTCTCACAATTATTCTCTCAAAACTACATTATGAATAAACACGGTAAATATTTAGTTGGATGTTTTTACTGAAAATTAACTGCCTTTCATGTTTTATTCTAAATTCACTGCTGTCATATTTGATCTTAGTTGATGCTCAATTCATGTGACAGTCCCTTTCTAATGCCCTCTGTTGCCTGATAATATAATTCACCAATATTTTTTGACTAGAATTTTTAATGAATTCATGTTTGGAAAATCCTTTCAAACATTAATGTTTGCCAGCAATAATACTTTAAAATTATACTTTAGGTGGTGCAATGGCACAGCTGGTAGAGCTGTTGCCTTGGAGTGCCAGAGACACAGATTTGATCCTGACCTCGGGTGCTGTCTGTGTGGAGGTTGCACATTCTCCTTGTGACCGCGTGGGTTTCCTCCGGGTGTTCCTGTTTCCTCCTGCATCCCAAAGACTTGCGAGTTATATGGTTAATTGGCTTCTGTAAATTGCCTCTAATATGTAGGGAGTGGAACTAGTGTGGATGGGTGATCGATGGTCAGTGTGGACTTGGTGGGCCAAAGGGCTTGTTTCCATGCAGTATTTCCAGAAAAAACACAAATAATGGCATTTGTCATCATGATGCTCAATTAAAAATGCAAATTGCTTCTTTAATGTGTAAATTGTGCTCACTTTGCATGCCCACTAAAAAGAAATATGTAATTTATTCATAATCATAATAGTAATTTATTAGCCAAGTATGTTTTGCAACATATGAGGAATTTGCCAGTCATGCCAAAAAAGCACCAAGACACACGACTACATAAAAATGGACATAAACATCCACCACAGTGGCTCCTCCCCATTCCTCACTGATCATCATCATCATCATCATATATATACAGCCGGAAACAGGCCCTTTCGGCCCACCAAGTCCGTGCTGCCCAGTGATCCCCATACATTAACACTATCCTACACCCACTAGGGACAATTTTAAAAAAAAACATTTACCCAGCCAATTAACCTACATACCTGTACGTCTTTGGAGGCAATGGAAGGCAATAAAGTCTTCTCTTCGTTCCTCCTTTCCTCCCGCGGTCGAGGAAGTTGAACCATCCGCAGCTGCGATCGAGCTCCCGTGTCGGGGCGTCTAAGCTCCCGCGTCGGGCAGGTCGAACTCCTGTGGCTTGGAGTTCCCTAACCAGGGACTGCGAGCTTCACCATGTTAAAATCCGCAGCTCCCGCAGGCTGGAGCACCAAAGGCCGACCCCTGGCAAAGGGATCGCCCGCTCCGTGATGTTAAAGTCTGCAGGCTCTGCGGTTTTGGATCTCTAGAAGTCCCAACAAGAGGCCGCCAACTACACGATGTTAGTCCGCGCGGCGAGATACATCACGGAAAAAGTCGCATCTCCGTCGAGGAAAGAGATTTAAAAAAACGTTTCTCCCCATCCACCTCCCACAAATACAAAAACTAAAGATAAACTAAAACATACATTTTACAACAAACTAAAAACACAAAGAACGAAACCGACGAAGACTGTTGGCGAGCCCTCCTGGTGGTACTGCGTCTGGGTTTTAAAGCATTACGATGCTGACATTTATATCCTGCTTTGTGGCACTGGCACTGGTGTTAGATAGAGCCTGCGTTTATGCGTCTTGCGCAAAGTCCTGGAGTCAAGGCAAATTTTGCAGTTTACAGAGCCCAAAATCAATCCTTTACCTTTTTGGATATTAACAGTATGCCTGGTGACCTGGTTGGTTTTACTAGACGCCTGCAAATCATTGGTTGACTTGTTTACTTGGTTGCCCATTGTCCATAATCGCCTCCAGGTTACATCTGAAGTGAAACTACCTGGAATGGCAACAGTAATAAGCCCATATGAATGCAAACCACAATGTGGTAATTAGGTTTAATGGATTGTTTTCATACCGGAGATGACCACACCCAGAAACGAGGATTGTGGTTAACAGAAGTTGACAGAGCTAGGGTTAGTCACAAAATGCTGGAGTAACTCAGCGGGACAGGCAGCATCTCTGGAGAGAAGGAATGGGTGAGTTTTTGGGTCGAGACCCTTCTTCAGACTGACGCCGGGGATGGGAGGGGGGGGGAGGGAAATAGATAGATAGATAAGGAAGCGTGAAGGTGTCAAAACAGGGCAAAGGGAATGGAGATCAAGGAAAATGTAGAATAGATCATTGTTAGCTGGGAGAAGAACAACAAAGCAAACAGAAAAAATGTAGTCGGAGACAGTAAGACTGGTCGGAGAACTGGAAAGGGGGAGGGATGGAGAGATCCAACGGGATCCCACCACTGGCCTCCTCTCATCTCCACCCCTTTTCTCTTTCCGCAGTGACCGTTCCCTCCGCAACTCCCTGGTCAACTCGTCCCTTCCCACCCAAACCGCTTCTCACATTTCCCTTGGGCAGCTTAAACCCCAGTGGTATGAACATTGACTTCTCTAACTTCAAGTAACCCGTGCTTTCCCTCTCTCCATCCCTCCCCTTCCCAATTCTCCGTCCAGTCTGTCTCCGACTACATTGTATCTGCTTTGTTGTTCTTCTCCCAGCTAACAATGATCTATTCTACATTTACCTTGATCTTCATTCCCTTTGCCCTGTTTTCACACCGTCACCCTTATCTATCTCCCTCCCCCCTGACGTCAGTCTGAAGAAGGGTCTCGACCCAAAACTTCACCCATTCCTTTTCTCCAGAGATGCTGCCTGTCCTGCTGAGTTTCTCCAGCTTTTTGTGTCTATCTTTGAGCTAGCGATGTTGTCTTGCTTACAGGAAAGTTTGCATATGATCTCTGGCCTGTACGTTGTCTCCTTTTATAGTGTCAACTCGTGTTGCATCTCCATTTTCATTTGAACTTTAAAATTGCACTGATTCTGGAGCTGTTTTAGTTTTGGAGATGCCCACCAAGTCTGCACCGACCTGCAATACCCACACATTAACACTAACCTAGTGTTCTAGATTTTGTTCAGTCAATGACAACAATGAATCTGTTGTGCTCTGGACATGTGTAGAATTGTCGTTTTTGTATTATGCAAAATTGGTGCTTATGCTTTTGTCAGTATGTGCATTCACAGGAGTTGTGTGCCTTGCTGTGATTTATTCTAAAGTGGCTCTTGCGTCATCTTGATGGGGAGAATAGCCAAGCCTATTTGATCAGCTTCTTGTTGCTGATAATAGGGATGAAGGTTATTTGTGGTACGCAAATGGATGGAATTGCAGGAATGCAGGTCTGCAAAGTGTGTAACACCTGAGGAGTCTATAAGGGATGGAGAGGCAACACTAAGGAAGAATACGAATTTTAGTGTATTTTGAAAAATATTGCAATTAATTTAAGTCTTTGAAGTCTTTAAATACTTTATTTTGCTTAGCTTGATATAATATTGACTTGTTTTAAGATTGGGATAAGTCATTTTCTGCTAAACATCTAACGGTTGTCTGGCCTCTAAAGATTGGTCCAGTGTTTCTCAACCTTGTTACCCTTGCAGAACCCTTGAAATAATTTTCATGTCTCAGGGAACCCCGACATAAATATTGGTCACGTACAGCTCCTGTCCACTGATCACTAAAGGCCGTTTCACACTGGCACCATATAGACGTCTCTAAATATATTGCCTATGATTATTATACTGTTAAATGACATAACAGGTGGAAGACTTTATTATAATACCCAAGAATTTTCCAAGAATATGCCGTACATGTATAATAAAATCACGAATATGAAATTAAACGCAAAAATGACTCGCATGCATTTGCATGTGATTAACAAGGATGTGCTTTTCTGCTCTACCTTGGTTCTAGTCCTGGGGAAAACAAACACACACATGACCACTAATTGCAGTCATTTGGAGCATAATGCCATCCTGCTTATTGAAGTACTTGCTGAAGTAAATTCACACATAAATTGATAATCAGCCCAAAAAGGTGGCAATTGGCTTTTCTGCTGTTTTTTATATTTTAACCACGTCTTAATTAATGAATATAGTTATATAATCTTGCACTTAAATTTAATAGTTATTACAGTTCCACCACTGATTTTCTGGCACTCTTGGTTCCAGAAAATCAGAAAATGGTTTATCCATTTTACCTGACCAAAGGAGGTCACTGCCTCCGATAGGGGTACAAATTCAACCCACCGATCGGTCGTGGAAGACCCGATGAGCTCGAGATTGGCTGCCTTTCCCAGCCTAGGTGCCACATTTTCGGGGAGACTTCCAGGGCGGGGGGGGGGTTTTCTTGCGGAACCTCTAGCGGAACCCTAGTGTTCTGGGGAACCCCGGTTGAGAAACGCTGGATTGGTCAATAGTTGGAATTTGTGTGGCATCTTTATGATTTTGGAACTTCCCATTGAAGTTGAGCATTTAATTAGTTCTCAGTTCTTTTTCACACAAAGGGTGGTGGGTGTATGGAACAAGCTGTCAGAGGAGATAGTTGAGGCTGGGACGATACCAATGTTTAAGAAACACAGGTATATGGATAGGACAGATTTAGAGGGATATGGGCCAAACGTGGGCAGATGCACTAGTGTAGCTGGGACATGATGGGCAAGATGTGGGCAAGTTGGGCCAAAAGGCCTGTTTCCACACTGTATTGCTCGATGACTCTTAAGTGGGTACTGCTTCTGTGGGCAGATAAAGCTGTCATTTTATGCACATGTTCCACAATTTTGTTAGTGGCCCAGACTTTTATGCCAGTTACACTCTCAGCCTTTTTAGTTCACATTCTTTTGTCTTGATTTGCTGCAGATGCAAGTTGATATGGTGATGCCACTGGTCATCTAGGACATCTGATGCAATGGTAACTAGTAGTTTGGAGCATAAAACAGTACAACATTAGTCTGAAGAAGGGTCTCTACCCGAAACGTCACCCATTCCCTCTCTCCAATGATGCTGCCTGTCCCGCTGAGTTACTCCCAACATTTTGTGTCTTGTTAACACAGGAATAGGTCCATTGACCCGTGATGCCTATGCATGATACAAATTAATCAACCCCATCTGCTTGCACCTGATTCATATCCAACTACTCCCTACATGTTCATGTGTCTGTCTGAATGCCACTTAAAACTGTCTGTTTCTGCAAACCCTGTCTATATGCCACTCGTATAGTTGCCACTAAGTTCCCTTGACCTCCATTTTGGAGAAATCAATATTTTCATTATTTTATGGCTAGAAAATGTGTTGTGAACTAAAAAAATGTATTGTGAACTAATGTGTTGTGAACTAAAAAAAATGAACGCAGAATGCGAATAGGGCAAGATTTGATTGGTGAGAGTGAGAAAGTAAATAAATAATGTATTTTTTTGAAAGAACTGGAAACAATTTACTTTTGCGGATTAAGAGGATTTTTTTTTGAACTGGAAAGGTTGAGAATCATTTCCAGTCATTTGAAAAGATTATTGCATTGGTAAATACTATGTTTTTGCAGTAAATTTGTTGAGTCAAATGGTGGATCAGCCGCATATTCAGCTTGAACCTTTGTAATTTAACACATCAGTTTTAATTAGTATTAATTGCTTTGTTTTAAAAACATCCTGAGCAAAATCCGTCTGTTTTTTAATTGAAAACTCACTTTTATTTGCCTGGCAAATTCTTGTCAATGCAAATCCGCTGACGAGCAGAGAACACAACTGCAGTTTTGTTATATACCACCATATAATCTACCATGTACACCTTGAATAGATCAGGACTTTAGTTAATGGCTCTACCTGAAAGACTGCATCTCATCAGCTGTTGATCTCTCAAAATATTCCTCAATATCGCACTGAAGTATCAATTTGAATTTTTCTGTAATGGGTCGTGAACCAAAGATTTTTTGTTATTAATGAGTCACCTTCATGGTGTATGATTAGAATTCTGCCTAATGTTTTAGGCTCCTGCTTTTGTGTTGATGTAAACCCCATATCCTTGTTTTTCCCCCCGCTTCAACTAGGTTGATATTTTTTGTTTTCTGTGTGTTTGTAGTGAAATGAAAAGCGTTACCGTTAGCTACTGAAGTGCTTAATGCTATATTGTTGATCTGAGCTTGGCGAAAAGCAGACTACTGGCATTGGACATTCTTGCTTGCTCATGGTTTGTTTGTTGTCCAGCTTTTCATCCAGTAAATAAAGACAGTACTAGAGTAACTCAGCGGGTCTGTCATCATCCCTATTATCTCTGGAGACAAAAGGATTGAAGAGTTGCGAATTGTGAAGCTAGAGGGAATGTGTGTGTGTGTGGGTGGGGGGGGGGGGGGGGGGGGGGGGGGAAGAGTAAGAAGGGACTGCAGATGCTCATTTGCACCTATTATAGACACAAAATGGTGGAGTAACTTAGCGGGTAAGGCAACATCTCTGGAGAATAGGAAGAGGTGATGTTTCAGGTGGGGACCCTTCACCAGACTGAGAGTGAGGAAGAGGGAAACTAGAGGTAATGGAAGGTATAGAACAAAGCAGACCCTGTATCGATGACTGGAACGGTGGAGATAACGAAGGGATATAAACGTTGGCTATGAACGAGGTGATACCGAAGGGATATAAACGGTGAAATTAGCAAGACGACTAGAGTGGGGAAGGGAGGAAAAGAGAGGGAATGCAAGGGTTACTTGAAGTTGAAGAAATCAAAATTCATGCACTAGTTTGTAAGTTGCACAAGCGAAATATGAGGTGCTGTTCCTTCAATTTGTGTAAGACAGTGGAGGAGGCCCAGGACAGAAAGGTCAGTGTTGGAATGGGAAGGGGAATTAAAATTATCAGCAACTGGGAGATCACATAGGCCTTGATGGACAGAGCACACGTGTTCAGGGAAACAGTCGCTGAGTCAACACTTGTCCCGCCAATGTGCAGGAGGCCATGCCAGGGACACTGGGTGCAGTAGTTGTGGTTAGAGGAGCCTTCCCTTTCTAGCAGATGTGGCGGAGGTGGAGAAATTGAGAGTCAGGGATAGTGTCTTTGCAAGAGGCAGGGTGGCTCTGAGATCTGGAGGTCGGTAGGTTTTCAGTAGATGTCAGTTTGTAGTCCAGCAAATTGGTCGATTATTTTGATGTTTGTACTTTGAGGATTTTCATTGGATAAGAACATGAGAAATCGAGGCAGGCTTAGACCATTTAGCCCCTGGTACCAACTGCACCGTTCAGCAACAATGTTATCTCTTCCACTCCAGCACAAACCTATACCACTTGATAATTCTCAGTATGTAAAAATCTATCCACCTGTCTTGAATGTGGTTTTAGAGGTGTAATAAACTGTTGAACAGATTGGGGTTGGAAATATAGTAATAGCTCTGACATTAAATTTGCTGTGCATCTGCACTGTCCAGCATAAGGCACATTTTGAATTTGGGTATCTCCGACTTAAAGATAGTTCATAAAGTAGCCTTGAATGAATAGGTTCTTAATGTGTGGAAGTACTAAGCACATACTTATTTTATAATTTGACTTTGTTCATTTCTTATACAATATATGTTATTCCTTATTGACCTTTGTTAGTTGGGAGAAAATAAATGAAATAATTATAACATGGCTCTCATGTTTTCAGTCTGCATTTAAAACCCCCTCAATTTGTTTTTGAGATGGTTATACTTTCCTTTCCTGTGAGCAGTTGGTCTTCATTGCTAATACAAAGCTACCTACTTTGTTCTCTCATTCCCTACATACAAAAGTTATGTCAATGGCTTTAACTCTATGAGACCCTTGAACAAAGTTTCCTTGATTTCTATATTTTCTGGATATTTTGTTTTTTAGATCCGGATAAGGGATCCAAACCAGGGTGGAAAAGACATCACAGAAGAGATCATGTCTGGAGGAAGATCAGGTTCTACACCAACACCACCACAGGCAAGTATTATAACTGGGTGCTTGCAAGTGTCCTGATTGTAGAACCAGTGAATGATTTATTGTTTTTATTTTTCCAACACAGCTTTATCCTTTTAGTCTTGTAATGAAGGAAACATTAAAAACATTTTAAAACATAACTTGCAATATTTATGGACTAGAAATGGTGTCCTCTGGCAGAATTTGAAGAAAGATGCGTAATATTTTGAGACCATGATCTCTCATCAGGACTGGGAAAGTTAAACTGAACCTTTTAGCGAAAGGTGGGGTAGATGAGAGGGTATTGGTAGTGGGGATAGAAAGAACAAAAAGGAAGGTATGTGATGGAGATTGGGAGAGATTAATATGTATCAGCGGTCACTCGAAGCGAGGATGACTGTCCTCTCCTTAGGGCTTGTGCGTGACTTTGTTTAACGTGGGGAGACTGGTGCACAGATAGCGATCGCACGGCCCTTGACAGATCTGGGTCAGGATCCAGTGGCATGGAGTCCAAGACGACCGGGGACCCTTTTCTGCTGCAGCCTTCATCCGCCTTCCCAGCCGTTGTGACGCTCCACTAAAGTCAGCCATCATCCTCTGCCTGTTCCACTGTTGAGGTCTTGGTTGGATTGCTCTTTGTCAGGGATCTCCCCCTCGACCTTACCGCCATGGGTGACCCTACCAGGAGCGTAGCTCCAGACAGCATCGCTCTCAGGATCTCAGGACCACACAAGCTTCTCCACCACGACAAGGTGACAATCCATGAAGAAGATTAATATGTATAGCTTAGTGATGAACAAAATATGTGACTTTGGAAGGCACAGTTGGGAAGGGACAACCAAAATCTGAAATTATCGGAAGGGAAAATAAATTGCATTTACCTGAAATGATACTTACCCGAACCTGGACATTGTGGAAGGTTAGACTGCATGGCCTGCAGGGGAGCTAACAAACTGGATACAGAATTGGCTTCATTAAAGGAGGCACAGGGTGGTGGTGGAAGGGTGCAAGAAGGAACTGCTGATGCTGGTTTAAACCGAAGATAGACACTAAAAGCTGGAGTAACTCCGCAGGACAGGCAGCATCTCTGGAGAGAAGGAATGGATGTCATTTCGGATCGAGACCCTTCTTCAGGTGGAAGGGTGTTTTTTCAGATTGGAGACCTGTGATGAGTGATATGCCCCGGATCAGTGCTTGGCCCATTGCTGTTTGTGGTTAATATCAATGATTTGAATGTGAATGTTGAAGGCGTGATTAATAAGTTAGCAGATGACTCTAAAGTGGGTAGTATTTTGGATAGTAAAGATGGTTATCAAAATTACAGCAGGCTCTTGATCAGCTGGGCAGTGTCTGAGGAATGGCTAATGTTTTTTAATGCAGATAAGTGTGAGGTGTTGCATTTTGGGAAGTCAATCCAGGGCAAGACCTTCACAGAGAATGGTAGGGCCCCTGGGGTGTTGTGGAGCAGAGGGATTGAAGAGTACAGGTACATATTCCCCAGACAGTGGCACAATATGTAGATAGGCTGGTCAAGAAAGCTTTTGGTACATTGGCCATCATCAGTTACGGTATTGAGTGTAGAAGTTGGGATGCTATGTTGCAGTTGTATAAGATGTTGGAGAAGCCACACTTGGAATACTGTGATCAGGTTTGGTCATCCTGCTACAGGAGGGATGTCATTAAGCTAGAAAGAGTACAGAGAAAATTTGAGGCTGTTGCCTGGACTTGAGGGACTGAGCTATAAGGAGATGTTGGGCTGGCTAGAACTTTATCACTGGGAGTGCAAGAGGCTGGGGCGAAATCTTATGGAGTCTATAAAACCATGAGGGGAATGGATGGGGTAAATGCACATTCATTTGCGGTGGGAAGGGGAATGAAAAACAAGGACTTATGTTGAAGATGAGAGAGACAAGATTTAATACAAACCTAAAGGGGGGTGACCTTTTCACACAGATGGTGGTGGGTGCATGGAACGAGCTGCCAGAGGAGGTAGTTGAGGCAGGTGCTACAACACCTGTGTTTAAAAGACACTTGCACAGGTACATGGATAAGAAGGGTCTAGAGAGATATGACCTAAATGGGACTAGCTTGACTGGGGCATCTTGGTTAGCAGGGATGAGTTAGGCCGAGGGGCCTGTTTCTGTGCTGTATGATTCTATGACCATCTGAAATGTGCTGTTGAGATCAGGTTAAAAGGACCCAATGAAAAGATAAATAGGGCGTAGCTAGCGTCTGTATTGAGTTTTGTTGAAACCTTGCAGGAGTCCAAACCTAAAGTCTTGAGTGAGAGTGGAGTGGTTATTCAGATGACTGTTCTGTCACCTTTGCATAGAGAATGGATGTGTTCTGCAAAGCAGTCATTCAGTTTGCATTTGGTTTTCTCTGTATAAAGGGGACTACGTTATAACCATGTAACACTATGTATTGGGAAATATTCACTGGCCTGGGTTTGCTGAGATAGGAGCTGAAAACTGCATGATTGTCTTTAGAAGATTGTACCTGGGAATTTTTCACAGCTTGTCAGCTAGTAAGATCAAGATAAACACATTTAAAAGGGGTGGTCAGAAGCTTGGAGACCCTTGCAGGCAAAACTGAGCAAAATCCAGGTCATTGTTTGCTGTCCCATTTGGTGCAAAAAGCAACGTTCCTGCATATCATTACATCCCATTTCCCGTAAAAACAAAATTCTGTCCTTTCACCATCTGCAATCAATTTATTTGGAATGTTGTTGCATAATGAATGGCAGTGCTGACTCGAAGGGCCAAATGGCCTCCTCCTGCACCTATTTTCCATGTTTCTGTTGTCGCACAGCATTTTACTACCAAGTTCATTTTACAGCAAAGAAATTGTATTTTGGTTGTGATGGTCGTATATTCGCAAATTCTCTGACCATAATCTTAATTCCTTTATTGTCTTAGCGTGTCTTTGCGCTACAATTTTGCTGAGGTGGTTAGCAAACCAGATAGAAATAATGAAAGATTGATTAACTGCAATTTTTTGTGTTATGTAACAAGGATACGCAAGTATTTGATATAATTTGGTGTATTCTAGCTAAACCTTTAACAAAAATCAGCCCTGCCAACAGGAGAGGAAAAGGACTGTGAGGCAACTAGCTTTTAAATCTGTCTAAGATCTCACTGTTTCATTAATTTAATTTAAATATAATTAAAACGAATAAAATCTTTAAAGATTTAAATATTTAGAGCGGCACGGTGGCGTAGCGGTAGCGTTGCTGCCTTACAGCGAATGCCGACTACGGGTGCTGTCTGTACGGAGTTTGTACGTTCTCCCTGTGACCTGCGTGGGTTTTCTCCGAGATCTTCGATTTCCTCCCACACTCCAAAGACGTACAGGTTTGTAGGTTAATTGGCTTGGTAAATGCAAAAATTGTCCCTAGTAGGTATAGGATAATGTTGATGTGCGGGGATCGCTGGTCGGCGCGGACCCGGTGGGCCGAAAGGGCCTGTTTCCGCGCTGTATCTCTAAACTAAACTAAACTAAACTAAAACATTCAGAAAGTGAATGTTCTGGTATTTTTAACAGTGCAATTAAAGCTAATGTAATTGATCTGTTGCCCTGGCTATTTAATTTGGAAAAGAGGAGGTGGATGAGACATAATTGCATACAATTGAAAGTTCTAAAGTAGATAGGAAGGTCAGATTTCCATTAGCAATTCACCATAACTATGGAATGTAGATTTAATATAATTGGCAGCAAAAAAATTATAGGGTGTAATGATGAAGAAAGAAATTCACATTAGGCAGGAAATGGTGTTAGGTAGACTGATGGGACTGAAGACTGATAAATCCCCAGGGCCTGATGGTCTGCATCCCAGGGTACTGAAAGAGGTGGCTCTGGAAATCGTGGACGCATTGGTGATCATTCTCCAATGTTCTATAGATTCAGGATCAGTTCCTGTGGATTGGAGGGTAGCTAATGTTATCCCACCTTTTAAGAAAGGAGGGAGAGAGAAAACAGGAAATTATAGACCAGTTAGTCTGACATCGGTGGCGGGGAAGATGCTGGAGTCAATTATAAAAGACGAAATTGCGGAGCATTTGGATAGCAATAACAGGATCGTTCCGAGTCAGCATGGATTTACGAAGGGGAAATCATGCTTGACTAATCTTCTGGAATTCTTTGAGGATGTAACTAGGAAAATGGACAGGGGAGAGCTGGTTGTCGTGTACCTTGACTTTCAGAAAGCCTTCGACAAGTCCCACATAGGAGATTAGTGGGCAAAATTAGAGCACATGGTATTGGGGGTAGGGTACTGACATGGATAGAAAAATGGTATGAACATCGACTTCTCCAACTTTAGATAGTTCCTCTGTCCCTCTCTTCCCTCCCCCTTCCCAGATCTCCCTCTATCTTCCTGTCTCCACCTATATCCTTCCTTTGTCCCGCCCCCCCTGACATCAGTCTGAAGAAGGGTCTCGACCCGAAACGTCACCCATTCCTTCTCTCCTGAGATGCTGCCTGACCTGCTGAGTTACTCCAGCATTTTGTGAATAAATACCTTGGATAGAAAATTGGTTGGCAGACAGAAAGCAAAGAGTGGGGATAAATGGGTCTCTTTCAGAATGGCAGGCAGTGACTAGTGTGGTGTAACGCAAGGCTCGGTGCTGGGACCGCAGCTATTTACAATATACATTAATGACTTGGATGAAGGGATTAAAAGTAACATTAGCAAATTTGCAGATGACACAAAGCTGGGTGACAGTGTGAACTGCGAGGAAGATGCTATGAGGTTGCAGGGTGACTTGGACAGGTTGTGTGAGTGGGCGGATGCATGACAGATGCAGTTTAATGTGGATACGTGTGAGGTTATCCACTTTGGTGGTAAGAATAGGAAGCCAGATTATTATGTAAATGGTGTCAAGTTAGGAAAACGGGACGTACAACGAGATCTGGGTGTCCTAGTGCATCAGTCACTGAAAGGAAGCATGCAGGTACAGCAGGCAGTGAAGAAACCCAATGGAATGTTGGCCTTCGTAACAAGAGGAGTTGAGTGTAGGAGCAAAGAGGTCCTTCTGCAGTTGTACAGGGCCCTGGTGAGACTGCACCTGGAGTACTGTGTGCAGTTTTGGTCTCCAAATTTGAGGAAGGATATTCTTGCTATTGAGGGCGTGCAGCGTAGGTTTATTAGGTTAATTCCCAGAATGGCGGGACTGTCCTATGTTGAAAGACTGGAACGACTAGGCTTGTATACACTGGAATTTAGAAAGATGAGAGGGGATCTTATTGAAACATATAAGATTATTAAGGGGTTGGACACGTTAGAGGCAGGAAGCATGTTCCCAAAGTTGGGGGAGTCCAGAACCAGGGCCACAGTTTAAGAATAAGGGGTAGGCCATTTAGAACGGAGATGAGGAAATACTTTTTCTGTCAGAGAATTGTAAATCTGTGGAATTCTCTGCCTCAGAATGCAGTGGAGGCCAATTCTCTAAGTGTGCTTTCAAGAGAGAACTAGATAGAGCTCAAAGATAGCGGGGTCAGGGGGTATGGGGAGAAGGCAGGAACGTGGTACTGATTGGGAATGATCAGCCATGATCACATTGAATGGCGGTGCTGGCTCGACGGGGCTGAATGGCCTCCTCCTGCACTTATTGTCTATAAAGATCAGATTAACATTATCAATGAATGAAAGTGTCGACAACCATGTGCAAAGCAGTATTGTGTGGAGATGGGGTGGTTAAATTAGTTGTATTCACATACAAATTTAGTTTAATATTATTAAAATGACTGTGATTGAGCTCCATAATCTTAGTGTTTGGGAATATGGCCGTATATTCAGATACTGAATATGACCGACAAAATTAAGCATATAAAAACAACCTGCCTCTGTTCTACTCTTTAGTCATTTATGGTTCCAGTTCTCTCCAATTGTATTTTTGCTGTGTACTTGAAGTAGCTATAGTCAAGACCAGAGCACTAAAGGTGGTCTGGTCAGTTAGGCAGCAAAGTTGGCAATTGGAGGTTAATCCTAAAGAGTGGTGGGATGCATTTCCCAAGGTTCAGTAAGGCAATAACATTTGGGGATGGCAAGAACTGTGGAGGAACAAATGGACAGACCTTGGATGAAGAAGTTGACTGAGATGGGATCTTGGGTTATATATCTGGGAAGACTAAATGGAACCTTGAGTCAGGAGGCCAATGAGGGTGATAAATTGTATGATATACTTTCATTGGAGCTAAGGCTGGGTTACAAATGCAGTGATCGCGACCTCCGCAATTCACCGTCGCATCGAACACCACAGCCCCACCCGGCTCGGACATGCCCCGCAAAGAGTGGGTCGCCCTGAACCGGCTCCGCACAGGGGTCGGCCGGTTCAATGCCAACATGCATCATTGGGGGTTACGTTCATCAGCAGCCTGCGTGTGTGGAGCACACCAGCAAACAGCGCAGCACATCATTATCGATTGCACTGTCCTCCGTCCCCCTGGTGGAGGGGTAGACCTCATGGCCCTTGACAACAGCACATTGCACTGGCTACAGCGCCTGGAGGGCGTTACATAATTTCTGCTGCCTCAAATGCAAGAAGAAGAAGAAAAGCAGTGAAGGTTTTGCAACAATAGTTAGCTACAGCTTGAGTAGTGTTCTTGTCACCACATTACAAATAAGATGGGATCGCATTGGAGAGGGGCATGGACTCTCTGTTAGGGGAAAGGAAAATATTGGCTAGGAAGAAGGGTTGAGTGGTCTGAGGTGATTGTTTTGGAACAGGGAGGTGAGATGTGACTGTTTGGACAGGGAGGTGAGAGGTGACTAAGTTATGTAGAGTGATTAAGAAGGAGCTATTTCCCTTCGAGGGATCATGTACGAGCGAATATTAATTTAAATAATGTGTAGAGGAAATTAGGATTTCTTTTTATCCCAGACGGTGATAAAGGATCCGACACTCGCCATCTGAAAGGATGTGGGAGGTAGAAAATTATTTGAATGTGTACTTGAGATGTGAGGAGGGCTATGGACCAAATGCTGGAAGGTGGGTTTAGACTGGCTGGCTTTTAGATTGACGCTGATTCAGTTAGCTAAATAATCTCCACCCCGTCGTAGGTTTTCTGTGATTGTGTGAAAAGTAGGGATTGAGAATATATATATTTTACGATTGAAAACTTAGCTGCGTAATATTAGCTGCGTAATATTACCTCTTCAATGAATATGGAGGGTGTAAAGGCAGAGATGAAACATGGAGACTGGCTCTGGCTCTGGCTCACTTGAACATGTGCTAAGCATCGACCAGCCATTCACACTTAACCCCACATTCTCTCAACTTAAATTAAAATAGTATTGATGATGCTTCGTCTCTAGCTATTTGGTAATTTCTGCCCGGTAATGCTGTTTTTACTTGTTTCAAATAGCTTAAATGCCATAACTTTAATAACAATTTTAAATGGACATTACATTATTTGGAGCAAATATATACGTTAAAAATATTAGTTACAAACCTATCATTCTGTCCTTTCTCATTGCACAGTCTGCAGGAAGTTTAGAAGGAAGTGGTGCTGTACAAGCAAATGGGGAAAGTCCTCATCCAGTCCCCGTTGTCATCCGGCCAGGTAAGGAAATGCTCAGCTGCTCATCCAACACTGGAACCGGTCAACAATTTGTACTTGCACAACAAAAGTGGTGCTATTTTATTCAGTATGGATGGCAGCTAACAAAATTGCATAATTTAGTTGAAATTTGCTCCTGGGCTCATTTTTGTAACTGGTGATTTTATATTCAAATTTGTAGTTAAAGTGGTCTGGCGCTCTACTTTCCTAGAAACTGTATCTAAGTAATTTATAATATCCTGGTGACTTAACCTCCGAAGTTAAGTTGGCTTTGAATAGACCTTAATTTATTTGTTTAGTATTTTTGCTAATGCCATTTTCTTCAGTTGAATTAGCTACTACAGAGCTGGTAACACGTCCCATGCTTTGTTAGTGGAATTTGTAGGTTATTCCCTTGCGTGACTTGACACCTTTTTGTGTGCTTGCTTAACTTTTTGAAGTGCAAAGCCACCGGTAAATCTGGTAAAGGCTCATCTGCTGGAACCCAGTCTTGATTACAGCAGCATTATTATTAATGTCCTTTTCAAAGGCACATGTTGGTTGCTTAAGATTTAAACATATTATTGAAAAAAATCTGCATTGTCATGTCCTCGTATTGGACTTCAGACAACTTTGATCTGTAGTCTAACCCTGTCTAGACAATTATCAACTCTGCTATGTTGATGTCACTCCCTAAAACTCAGCACCAATTTTTTTGAATTGTATGCGATACTTCTATTAAATTATCTTTTTTGATTTTTGTAGACAAACCAAAGTCCCCTGCAGTGATATCGAAACCAGTAGAAGAGCCAAACCAACTTGACAGATCTATTTCGCCTGAAATTGTAGAAAACAAAACTGAAAATGACACTAAACCACCAGAGTCCGAAGAAGTACAAGAAAATACCGTCACAGAGCCAGAGGACACCACAAACATTACAGTCTCTTTTGATGTGACTGTGACAGATTCTGTGCCACCTGATGGTGATGATGGCGGTGATGGTGATGGTGATGGTGGTGATGATGATGATGATGTTGATGATGAAATAAATCCTTTGGCAGAACCTATTTCTTTGACACATGCAGTTCAAGAAATGCAAGAAAGTGAAACAGAGGTAAAAGAGCTGCAGAAAGAGGTGATTCCAGAAGAATGTACCCCAAAAGACTTGACCGTGGAAAGTAATGGTTTTACACCAGCAGAGGAAGTTGAGTCTTGTCAAGTGTCGGAGCCTTCATTAGAACCTCCAGTAGAACCTCCACTTGAACCTGTAATGGATTCGCCCATTGTACAACCTGAAGAACCGAAAATGACAAATGGACTGGAGCTTTCAACAGAGCAGGATTCTGACGTTTCAGAAGCTCTGCAGGAATCTCACATCAGTCCCATTTCTGAGCCCGAGGCACCGAAATGTGAAGAGAATGCAGAAGTAGTAGCACCTTCTGAAGAGAAGGAGAAGGAGAAGGAAAAGGAGGAGGAGGAAGAGGAGGATATTGCAGAAGTCCAAATGCAAGATGCCTTGCCATCAGAAGCTACTTTATCCCAGATTAACGAAAATTCTATGCAAGGTATTAGTAATAGATATTGAGAGTTGAATTAGAGGTCACTGTGGTGGTGATTTAACATTATAACCCATTTGATTGTACTAGCATTAAAAACTAGGAATCGCAGTTTAATTTGTAACTTATTGGGGAGAATTGTACAGCTTATTTGTTTATTTAAAAAAAAAAAGAAATGCTGGATTGTGTAGCATTGCAAACAAAGTCCATTGTTAAATATGTGTAGGAAGGAACTGCAGATGCTGGTTTAAACCGAAGGTAGACACAAAAAGCTGGAGTAACTCAGCGGGGCAGGCAGCATCTCTGGAGAGAAGGAATGGGTGACGTTTCGGGTCGAGACCCTTCTTCAGACTTGGATATGGGCAAAACATAGGCAGATGGGACAAGTTGGTTGGTGTGGGCAATTTGGGCCGATGGGCCTGTTTCCACGCTGTATGGCCCTATAACCATCTCAACTTGCACCAAAATCGCTTTGGACTGCAAGTGAGATTTAATTGACATCAATACATATACTTAACAATGGACACAAAAAGCTGGAGTAACTCAGCGGGACAGGCAGCATCTCTGGAGAGAAGGAATGGGTGATGTTTCGGGTCGAGGGGTCTTGAACACCTGATCTATCTACGACTCCACCTTCAAGGAACCATGCACCTGCACTCCTAGATCCATCTGGTCTACAACACTCCCCAGAGACCTACTGTTCACTGTGTAGGTCCTGTCGATGTTGGACTTCCCAGCATGCAACACCTCATATTCTCATTAAATTCCATCAACCATTCCGCAGCCCACCTGACCAACCCAGCAAGATCCCCTAGCATCTTTTGACAACCATCCACACTATCTACAATACCACGCACTTTTGTGTCATCCACAGATCTGCTAATCATGCCATGTACGTTCTTATCCAAATTATTTATATAGCTGACAAACACACATGGTCACTGTGGTAACAGTATAGCCCATTTCAACCAGGGCACATGCAATTTCTAGTCTAACTTCCCACTGAAGATACCACGGTAATAACAGAAGAAACGCTAGTTGACGTCCTTGTCCATCTCCTGTGGCTTCATGCAGAGTTGACTGCTTTGATTCCTGATGGGTCTCTCTCTCTCCCTTTCCTTTGCCCTCTCCCCTTCCCTCTCCCTTTCCCTAGCCCACCCCCCCCCCCCGCTTCCCACTGACGATACCACGGTAATAACAGGAGAAATGCTAGTTGAGGACCATGTCCACCTGTGGCTTCATGCAGAGTTGACCGCTTTGATTCCTGAGGGGCCTCCTTCCCTGTCCCTCCCTCTTCCCCCCTCTTCCCTCTTGCCCCCCTCTTTCCTTTTATGTAATCAAATCTCTTGGGATTGTCCTTGCTGTCTGCCAGAGCATCTCCTGTCCCCTTTTTCCCCCCTCTTTCCTTTTTATCTTGCTACTTAGTTCCCAGAACTCCTCCAGGGATATACTTGATCCCAACTGTTTATACCTGCCCCATGCCTACTTACTCTTTGTTATTTAACTACTATAAATACCTTATTTTCTCGTTAATATGACAGTTTAAAACAATAAGTTCTGTGATTCTGCTGGCACTTTGACAGAGGTGATATTGTCCGGGAGTCCTTCATATCTGGACATCAGTATTAGTTTATTTTCCCTCAAACTTTGCAGGTGTAAAAGACAGACACAAAAGGCTGGAGGAACTCAGCGGATCAGGCAGCATCTTTGGACAACATGGGCAGGTGATTTCTCGGGTTGGGATCCTACTTCAGTCTGAAGAAAAGTCCCGACTTGAAACATCACAGAGATGCTACCTGATGCACTGAGTTTCTCTGGCATTTTGTGTCTTTGGTATAAACCAGCAGCTTTTTATTACTATAGGCGTAAGAGAATTGTTTTAAGTATAATTTTCAGTTAGTGGTATCTGGTTCATAATTTAATATATGTGCATTGATGCTTGTATGATGTGTACTTAAAACATCTGGAATATGACATGATTCTGTTCATTGTTTCGTTGCACCAAGAATCCAGTGGTGATTGGTCTTTGTGCTGCTATAGTGTTAGAATGGGTATTCCAGAATGGTTGTTAAAAGAATAGTTTTTCAAATTGCAATTGCAGAAAGATAATTTCTTTTGGGTTCAAGACTCCATAAGAATTCTTGGGGTCACAGTTTAAGAATAAGGGGTAGGCCATTTAGAACGGAGATGAGGAAGAACTTTTTCAGTCAGAGAGTGGTGAAGGTGTGGAATTCTCTGCCTCAGAAGGCAGTGGAGGCCAGTTTGTTGGATGCTTTCAAGAGAGAGTTGGATAGAGCTCTTAAGGATAGCGGAGTGAGGGGGTATGGGGAGAAGGCAGGAACGGGGTACTGATTGAGAGTGATCAGCCATGATCGTATTGAATGGCGGTGCTGGCTCGAAGGGCTGAATGGCCTACTCCTGCACCTATTGTCTATTGTCTAACTGTGGAGGGCTAGTGATGGTTTCGGTAATAAGAAGTATAGGAAATACTGAGCAAATCAAGTATCTGGAGAAAAATGAAACATTAATGATTTATCATTTAAAATTGAAAACTCAAAGATTAAAACAAATTTTGATTGTGGAGGGTAAATTGAAAACTAAATAAAGTCTTTGAGAAGAGAGATAGATTAAAAGTGTTGATGGAGCTGGCTCAATGAAGGATTGTAAATAACAAAAGGTGCCTGAAGAGGTGTTAACGAAATTAAAAGAAGCATATGTTAGAAATTTTAAAAAGCTAGAATTGCTGTTATTTGAAAGACTTGAATTCTATTTTAAGCCGAGAAGACATCAATATTGAATTGAATTGAATAAATTGAATTTGAATAAATGTTATTAGCCAAGTATGTATACATACAAGGAATTGGTTGCCCCCCATTTAAGGTCCCTGGAGATGATGGTTCCAAGGAACTTAAATGACTCCACAGATGTGACTGGTGTTGATGGTGAGTGGGGGAAGGGGAGGGGGAGCTCTCCTAATGTCTACTATCAATTCCACCGTCTTGACAGCAATGAGCTCCGGGTTGTTGCCAAGGCACCAGGGCGCCAGCTGTGTCACTTCCTGTCGAGTTGATCAACAGATGAGTTTGCATAGAGTTTTGAAGGAAGGTGTGTAGGGTGCCATTTGGAGGAATGAGTGTTGGATGGAGAGAGTGGTTATAGCTTTCAAATGAGATGATAGTATTGTCCCAGTATTGCTAATCTTGACTTTCCCAGTAATATGGTAGGGATGCGTATCGGTGGCAGTGCACAAAGATTAATTAAACCACTAGTGATAATGAGTTCCTGAGGCTCAGGCGTTTCAGCACAGGGTGCTGAATTCAAACAATCCCTCTACTCTCGGAGCCATGCAAATCATTGCTTGCTTACCAGTTTCCCTTTTGCCATATTTGAAACTTACCCCATTGTGGCAGATAATTAAGCTGTTTCATAATTCTTAGTAGATATTTTTCACAATCAGAAATATAAACAATCTTTGTTGATAAAGGCAAAGGAAAATAAGTCAAAAGCTAAAGCATGCAAAGTCAGAGTAGGAATAGGAGGATATTTCATATGAATACGTGGCTTGAAAAATGGTGCAAGGGGGAGGGATTCAAATTTTTAGGACATTGGAACCAGTTCTGGGAGAGGTGGGACCAGTACAAACAGGACGGTCTGCACCTGAGCTGGAATGGAACCAATGTCCTAGGGGGAGTGTTTGCTAGTGCTGTCGGGGAGATTTAAACTAATGTGGCAGGGGGATGGGAGCTGGAGCAGAGAGACAGAGGGGTGTAAAATGAGGGTAGAAGCAACAGGTAGCAAGGTGAAAAGTAAAAGTGGCAGGCAGACAAATCCAGGGCAAAAATCAAAAAGGGCCACTTTTCAACATAATCGTACAAGGGGTAAGAGAGTTGTAAAAACAAGCCTGAAGGCTTTGTGTCTCAATGCAAGGAGTATACGTAATAAGGTGGATGAATTAAATGTGGAGATAGTTATTAATGATTATGATATAGTTGGGATTACGGAGACATGGCTCCAGGGTGACCAAGGCTGGGAGCTCAACATCCAGGGATATTCTATATTCAGGCGGGATAGACAGAAAGGAAAAGGAGGTGGGGTAGCGTTACTGGTTAGAGAGGAGATTAAAGCAGTGGAAAGGAAGGACATTAGCTTGGAGGAAGTAGAATCGATATGGGTAGAGCTACGAAACACTAAGGGGCAGAAAACGCTAGTGGGAGTTGTGTACAGGCCACCTAACAGCAGTAGGGAGGTTGGGGATGGCATCAAGCAGGAAATTAGAAATGCATGCACTAAAGGCGCAGCAGTTATAATGGGTGACTTCAATCTACATATAGATTGGGTGAACCAAACTGGCAGGGGTGCTGAGGAAGAGGATTTCTTGGAATGTTTGAGAGATGGTTTTCTAAACCAACATGTCGAGGAACCAACGAGAGAACAGGCCATTCTAGACTGGGTATTGAGTAATGAGGAAGGGTTAGTTAGCAGTCTTGTTGTGCGAGGCCCCTTGGGCAAGAGTGATCATAATATGGTAGAGTTCTTCATTAGGATGGAGAGTGACAAAGTCGATACAGAAACAAGTGTTCTGAACTTAAAGAAAGGTAACTTTGAGGGTATGAGGCGTGAATTGTCCAAGATAGACTGGCGATTGATGCTGAGAGGGTTGACGGTGGACATGCAATGGAAGGCATTTAAAGGTCGCATGGATGAACTACAACAAGTGTTCATCCCAGTTTGGCAAAAGAACAAACCAGGAAAGGTAGTGCATCCGTGGCTAACAAGGGAAATCAAGGATAGTATTAAAACAAAAGATGAAGCATACAGATTAGCCAGAAAAAGTAGCATACCAGAGGACTGGGAGAAATTCAGAGTCCAGCAGAGGAGGACAAAGGGCTTAATTAGGAAAGGGAAAATAGATTATGAGGGAAAACTGGCAAGGAACATAAAAACAGACTGCAAAAGCTTTTATAAATATGTCAAGAGAAAAAGATTAGTTAAGGCAAATGTAGGTCCCTTGCAGTCGGAAACAGGTGAATTGATCATAGGGAACAAGGAGATGGCAGACCAATTGAACAAATACTTTGGTTCTGTCTTCACTAAGGAAGACATAAACCGTCTGCCGGAAATAGCGGGGGACCGGGGGTCTAAAGAGATGGAGGAACTGAGGGAAATCCAGGTTAGTCGGGAAGTGGTGTTAGGTAAATTAAATGGATTAAAGGCAGATAAATCCCCAGGGCCAGATAGGCTGCATCCCAGAGTGCTTAAGGAAGTAGCCTCAGAAATAGTGGATGCATTAGCGATAATTTTTCAAAACTCTTTAGATTCTGGAGTAGTTCCTGAGGACTGGAGGGTAGCTAATGTAATCCCACTTTTTAAAAAGGGAGGGAGAGAGAAAACGGGGAATTATAGACCAGTTAGCCTAACATCGGTAGTGGGGAAAATGCTAGAGTCAGTTATTAAAGATGTGATAGCATTACATTTGGAAAGTGGAGAAATCATCGGACAAAGTCAGCATGGATTTACCAAAGGCAAATCATGTCTGACGAATCTTATAGAATTTTTCGAGGATGTAACTAGTAGAGTGGATAAGGGAGAACCAGTCGATGTGTTATATCTGGACTTTCAGAAGGCCTTCGACAAGGTCCCACATAGGAGATTGGTGTACAAACTTAAAGCACACGGTATTGAGGGTTCAGTGTTGAGGTGGATAGAAAATTGGTTGGCGGACAGGAAGCAAAGAGTAGGAATAAACGGGTCCTTTTCGGAATGGCAGGCAGTGACTAGTGGGGTACCGCAAGGCTCAGTGCTGGGACCCCAGTTATTTACAGTGTATATTAATGATTTGGACGAGGGAATTGAATGCAACATCTCTAAGTTTGCGGATGACACGAAGCTGGGTGGCAGTGTTAGCTGCGAGGAGGATGCTAGGAGGCTGCAGAGTGACTTGGATAGATTAGGCGAGTGGGCAAATGCATGGCAGATGCAATATAATGTGGATAAATGTGAGGTTATCCACTTTGGCGGCAAGAACAGGAAAGCAGAGTATTACCTGAATGGTGACCGATTGGGAGAAGGGGAGATGCAACGTGACCTGGGTGTCATGGTGCACCAGTCATTGAAAGCAAGCATGCAGGTGCAGCAGGCAGTGAAGAAAGCGAATGGTATGTTGGCATTCATAGCAAGAGGATTTGAGTTTAGGAGCAGGGAGGTTCTGCTGCAGTTGTACAGGGCCTTGGTGAGACCGCACCTGGAGTATTGTGTGCAGTTTTGGTCTCCTAACCTGAGGAAAGACGTTCTTGCCTTAGAGGGAGTACAGAGAAGGTTCACCAGATTGATCCCTGGGATGGCGGGACTTACATATGAGGAAAGACTAGATAGACTGGGCTTGTACTCGCTGGAATTTAGAAGACTGAGGGGGGATCTTATAGAAACATATAAAATTCTTAAGGGGTTGGAGAGGCTAGATGCGGGAAAATTGTTCCCGATGTTGGGGGAGTCCAGAACCAGGGGTCACAGCTTAAGGATAAGGGGGAAGTCTTTTAGGACCGAGATGAGAAAACATTTCTTCACACAGAGAGTGGTGAGTCTGTGGAATTCTCTGCCACAGAAGGTAGTTGAGGCCAGTTCATTGGCTATATTTAAGAGGGAGTTAGATGTGGCCCTTTTTGCTAAAGGGATCAGGGGGTATGGAGAGAAGGCAGGTACAGGCTACTGAGCTGAATGATCAGCCATGATCATATTGAAGGGCCGAATGGCCTACTCCTGCACCTATTTTCTATGTTTCTATGTTTCTAAAGTGGTGAAGTTTAACGGTAGATTAGAGTGCCGGGATTTTTCAGTAACGATTGTGGAAGATTGGTAATATGGGGGCAGAAAATTTTGACTAAACTAGTGTGTAATATCAAAGCAAATAGAAAGAGCTATGTGTATATAAAAAGGAAGAAGTTAAGCCCAGGTAAATATAGAACACGAGTGGAATGAGACTGAAATGAATAACAGGAAACAGAATATCTTCACAATAGAAGCCACTGCAAACATCGCAGACACCACATCAGATGGTTTAAAATAGCAGGGAAGAACTTGTAACAGAGACGCTCACAAAGACCAAAGTATTAGAGAAACTAATGGACTATAAGCAGAAAGTCAAAGGATTCAAAGGATTTGACTTGGGGTTTGTTTTTAAAAAGTGAGTGTTGAAATAGTTCTTCGATTTGAAGTTTTTCAAAATTCACTGAATTCCTCGAGGAGATTCTCAGGGTTGGGACTTGCTTGTAAGGACAAAAGCGTAGACTTGTTTGGGATGGCCAGCATTGCTTTGTGTGGGGGAGGTCATGTCTTACAAGCTTGTTTTTTGATGAGGTGCCAAAGATGGGGCTGTGGATGTTGTGTACATGGCCTTCATTAAAGCTTTTAAGGGTTAGGCATGGGATTCATGGATGTGCTGGCTCTGGAGAGGGTCCAAAGGAGGTTTACAAAAATGATCCCAGGAATGAGTAGGTTAACCTACGATGATCGTTTGTTGGCACAGGGCATGTACTCGCTGGAGTTTAGACGATTGAAGGGGAACCTCATTGAAATATACAGAATAGTGAATGGCTTGCATAGAGTGGAAATGGAGAGGATGTTTCCACTAGTGGGAGAGTCTAGGACTAGAGATCACAGCCTCAGAATTAAAGGATGTTCTTTTAGGAAGGAGATGAGAAATTTCTTTAGTCAGAGGGCGTTGAATCTGGAATTCTTTGCCACAGAAGGCTGTGGAGGCCAAGTCAATGGATATTTTAAAAGCAGAGATAGATTTTTGATTAGTACAGGTGTCAGAAGTTATGGGGGAAAGGCAGGAGAATGGGGTTAGGAGGGAGAGATAGATCGGCCTTGATTGAATGGTGGAGTAGATTTGATGGCCTGAAGTAGAATGACCTAAATTCTACTCCTATCACTTATGAATGAATAAGTTTATTGGCCAAGTATATACATATACAAGGAATGTGCTTTGGTGCCCTGCTCACAAATGACAACACAAACATACAGTTAACAATTAAGAATAAAGCATAAACACATCAAAACAAAAAGGATATGACTTGGTAGATTTGATGTAAAGTTGGCTTTTCTGTGAAAGAGTAGTGATGGAAGTATTAAGTTGATTAAAGGTCTCTGACCAATGTTCTGTAAGGAATATTGCTGTGACCTCTGTTTATGCTTGATTACACTTGAGTGTAAAGGTAGATGGGCCAATTAGTATCTTTGCAGACGACACAAAAATTGGAACTACGTGTATAGTGTGGGAGGTTAACAAAGGATATAGCAGGATTTCAACCAATTGGGAATGTGGGTGGAGAAATGGCATGTGGACAAGTAAAGCATTACACTTTGGGAGATAAGTGGAAGAGGAAGGTAAACAGTAATGGCAGGACCCTTGAGCATTGACATTCAAGGGGATCTGGGGGTGCAAATCCACAGCTCCCCAAACATAGCAACATGAGTGCTCAAGATGTTAAAGAGGTGTATGGTGGATTGGCTTGCCTTCATTGATCGGGACATTGAGCATAAAAGCCTGTCATGTTGCAGCTGTATAAAA
Source organism: Rhinoraja longicauda (assembly GCF_053455715.1). Classification (NCBI taxonomy): domain Eukaryota; kingdom Metazoa; phylum Chordata; class Chondrichthyes; order Rajiformes; family Arhynchobatidae; genus Rhinoraja; species Rhinoraja longicauda. Next base: position 1,909,520 of record NC_135965.1, on the reverse strand, counting down.
CTTTAGTTTGACCATATTTGAAGTATTGTGTGCATTTGTCGTCACGATGCTGTAGGAAGGGTGTGGCGACTGGAGAGGATGCAGAAGAGTTTTGCCAGAATAACAGTATAACAGAGCTTTATTTGTCATTCGGTACCGAGGTACCGAACGAAACTACATAGCAGTCATACAAAAAAAGAACACAAGACACATAACCCCAACACAAACGTCCATCACAGTGACTCCAAACTGTGATGGAGGCAACAAAACTTCCACTCTCTTCCCCACGCCCACGGACAGGCAGCTCGTCCCCGACCGACCCGCACAGTCCCCGCAAGGGGGTGGAAGTCCCTGCGGCCGAGACTGGAATGTGTAAGGTGAGATTGGACAAACCTGGATTTTTTTTCCAGTGCATTGGAGGCTGAGTGTTGACCTGAGAGAAGTATATACATTTAGGAGAGGATTGCAATCCTATAAAACAGTCTGAATTGCAATATTTCATAATGCCAACCTTCTTCATTGTGCATGCATCAAGAGAAAATACAGACACAAAGCTGGAGTAACTAAGGAAGGAACTGCAGATGCTGGTCTGAAGAAGGGCCCCGACCGAAACGTCACCTATTTTGTCCAGAGATGCTGCCTGACCCACTGAGTTAATCCAGCATTTTGTGTTTATCATCAAAAAATATTAGTTTTGCATTTATCTTATTTTTTTCACACATTCTGGGAGCAAATATTTCAAATATTTGCGATAGTAATTTGTGAGTTCTTTTAGGGTTGACTTCCTTTACTTGAAGAGCAACAAAATTAGGAGTTTCCTGTATTACGATTTTATAGGAATATATATATATATATATGCTAGCGAGGCTAGGCATTAGAGTAAGGTGTCCAGCTTTAGTCCCCTTTCGAGATGGTGTGTTGGAATCAGTCCACCAGAACAATACATGTGATAATCTCATTGTCCTATCGTGAGTAACTAAAAAGTTCGATCCTTTTTATTTTTGAGTTTAGAATGAGGGAAGATCTCTTACAGGATCTTTGAGGGTATGACAGGATAAATGTTTTGATGTGTCTGCCAGCTGGAGAGTCAGATGAGGAGATGGTAATAAGATAAGCGGGCAGTCATTTAAAACTGAAGTCAATATGAAGTTCTTTGAGAGAATGGTAAGTTTCTGGAATTCTCTACCCACGAGGTTTATGCAGACCAGGTAAACTGCCAATATATTATTGATAGATTATGGAATTGGTGGCTAGGTGAACGGACAACAGTGCAGTTGAGAGAGGGATAAAATTGGTTATTATCTTGAATGGTGGTGAAAGACCAAGTGGCCATGTCTTGATTGTGTTTAGTTTTTTCCCCTAATTGTTCATGAATCGGTTTAATTGTTCTAACGTAGAGTTAACTCTCGTTTTATAGTAATACAAGTGTGCCACCGATTTTCCAGCACCCTTGGAGCCTTTCTGAATTATCCATTTTGCCTGAGCAACAGAGGACATGGCCTACAAGGGACTGAAATACTGGCCCGCGGACGTTGGCTTCGGTAGTTGGCTATGGGAACTGATCTGCCGGCTTCAGCTGGCCTGGAGTTCCAGTGCCCTGGCCGCAGGGGGCTAACTCTACCTGCCGATTGGCTGTGCAGGTCGGCCATGAGAGTGGAGATGGGCTAGAGTTCCAGAGCCCTGGCTGCTAGGAGCAAATTCCACCCACTAATTAGCGCAGAGGTCCCATTGACGTAGAGACCAGCCACCTTACCCGGACGATGTGCCACATTTTGGAGGGGGGCTTCTAGTGGGATTTCAAGCGTGCACTTGTATTTTTGTCTGGTTTAAAGGAGCATCAGTTGCTGGAAAATCGGTGGTGGACCTGTATTTAAAATAGTCGTGCTGATCCTCAACTGTGCTAATTTATTCTTGATTCCTACTCTTGACTTGGATAGTTTCTGCATGCAAGTTCACTGTCGTCTCTTCTTTTCAGCTGCAGCTGTATCTGTGCCAAAGAAGAAGAGGAAAATGAAGGATTTAAACAAAAAAGAAGCAGTTGGAGATCTACTCGATGCTTTCAAAGAGGTATTGCAATATCAAGCAAAACAAGTTAGAAATACTATTTACAGCAGATGATTGCAAAACATGGCTTTTGGCAAGACCTTTTGGTGCTAACTTGTACATATGTAAATGGCACTAAGTGTGCAGGTCAGACTGCTGTATAATACATCCTCTAAGGTATACAGTAATTTACCTCCTTGCTATTTCCAACTTTGCTGATCGCAAGTATGGATCAGTGCAGAGCCTTTGTGGGGTCATTGACAAGCTGATAGGGTCAACAAAAGCATGGCAAATTCTACACCAGTAGAAAAATTGAAATGCTGGTTAGTTTGTAAGTAGCAAGAATTTGGGCAATATTCGTGTTTAAATGAATTGTTTTTCTTGTACATATGCCATTGAAGACTAATATTCTGCTGTGAGGAAGGATTTGAGTGCAAGCACACAAGGGGATCTTGCCACGGTGATATTTAGAATAGTTGTATTTGGCCATGCCGTGATTACACCTGGACACTTACTATAGAGGAAAAACTATAGAGGATCACAATGAATGGCAGTGCTGGCTCGAAGGGCCAAATGGCCTCCACCTATTTTCTATATTTCTATGATGCTTCTTTGAAATGTTCTACCCCATAAAATTGTGGAGAGTGACTTCAGAACAGTGAGGTTTGTCGATATCAAAGGAATTGGGGGGGGCATGGAAGTATTAGAAAACACGACAAGCCACTATTTCCTTAAAAGGCTGAGGAAGTTCGGCATGCCCCAACAACTCTCACCAACTTCTACAAATGCACCCGTAGAAAGCATTTTATCAGGATTCATCACAGCCTGGTTTGGGAACAACTTCATCCAAGACCGCAAGAAATTGCAGCAAATTGTAGACGCAGCCCAGACCATCACACAAACCAACCTCCCTTCTATTGACTCAATTTATACCTCACGCAGCCTTGGCAAGGCCAGCAGCATAATCAAGGATGAGTCGCACCCTAGCCACTCCCTCTTCTCCCTTCTCCCATCAGGCAAACGGTAAAGAAATGTGTGAAAACTCTCCAGACTTCCCAGCTGTTATCAGACAACTGAATCATCCTACCACAACCAGAGAGCAGTCCTGACCTACCATTTACCTCATTGGTGACCCTTGGACTATCTTTGATTGGACTTTACTGGCTTTACCTTGCTCTAAACATAATTCCCATATGTATCTGTACACTGAATAGCTCAATTGTAATCATGCTTTGTCTTTCTGCTGACTGGATAACACGCAACAATAGCTTTTCACTACCTCGGTACACGTGACAATAAACTACACTAAGTAAGGCCTGAAAAACGTATCTGAGGTAGAAGATCTGGCACAATCTTGTAGAATGGTGATGCAGGCTCAAGCTGAGTGCCCATTATGAAATCCAACATAATGTTTTGGATACATGTCTCAAATTATGTCAGTTGTCATCTGAAAAATAACGGGTTTATATTTCTGCAGTCTCAAGTAAAAGAACCTGCAGCTGAATCTGTTGCCCAGCCTGCAGCTGTAGGTGTTGAAGTGACTGAAACAATCCCTCCGACTCGTGACGAACCCGATGAAACCTGGGAGGAGAAGGAAGATAAACAAGATGTAGAAAACATCAAGCCAGATGGAATGAAGTTGTCAGATCAAAAGTATCAATATAAAGAAGGTGAGCTCTCAGCAATCAATACTAAAATGCAACGCTCACTTTGGGGCTGTAAATCAATCTTGCTGAATGGAAACAGTTTATCTTCATGATTACCAATGGTGCAATGAAATAGAACATTGTCAAAAGGAAACCCTTAAATGGTAATAAGGGTACAATGCATTACAGGTGCTCCTCAGCTTCCCATGGGGTTCCGTTCTGAGAAACCCATCGGAAACTGAAAGTATTGTAAGTCGTAATGCACGCGGTCACGTGGACGGAAGCGAGCTGCGGCTCGCTACACGTCGCTGCCGTTTGCACCATCGCAAAGTCGAACTATCGCAAGTCGAGACATCGTAAACCGGGGAGCACCTGTATTTATTTTGTTAATTAAATTTGTACTATTCCATCCGTTTCTGTACTTTTCAATCTATTTTGCATGTACCATATTTTAATTGGGATATTGTGTTTTAGTATACAAATGAAAGTTGCCAGGCTTTGCTACCTGTAATAGACTTATGCTCATCTAATAACTTCATTTTTAAGCTTTTGATTTACTCATTTGTCACAAGGTGGGATATACTGATAAAAATCTAAATATTTTAGCTGAATATCAGATACAAATATTGCAAGTACTTATGATGTAGTCTCCACTGAAAAACTTTATACTGAAATTTCTGAGCCCAAATTGCATGATCAGTTTAATTTATTTCCACTTTCAGGCAGGCAATATATTCTTTGTGAAGTGCAGTGGGGGGAAAATGTGAAAGTAGCCTTGATGTTAATTTCATGAGATTGTTGGCTGTTCTGGAATCTGATGTCCCCTATTCTACTTTACTGCTTAGACACAAAATGCTGGAGTAACTCAGGCAGCATCTCTGGAGAGAAGGAATGGGTGACATTTCAGACCGAAACCCTTCTTCAGACTGAATATACACAATTAATCTCGACCCGAAACGTCACCCATTCCTTCTCTCCAGAGATACTGCCAGTTACTCCAGCATTTTGTGTCTACCTTCGATTTAAACCAGCATCTGCAGTTCTTTCCTACTACTTTACTGCTTCCTACGCAAGCAGTATTTAATTATTTTAATGGTATGTTTACATCTAGAGTTATGTCACCAGAGCAATTTATTATGAAATTTTAGTTTTAAAGTTTGTTGTATAGTTTTTTCTGGATTTGTCGCTTTTTACCATCACAGTATGTCCGGTTAACTTGGCTGTTACACTGTTTCCAAGAATCCTCGCTGATATGTAACCTCTATATTTGAAATATTCCATCACTGGGTGACAACTTTCCATGAAGGGCCCATAGATTTGAAATAAATTTTGTTTTTATTTCCTTACCATCATCCCTCAAAGCCAAGTCAGAATAGGAAATGGAAATGAAGATGTGAAATCTTCATTACTCTTTTGTCCAGTGACCTCTGTTTCATGGATGTTATCATGATTGTCAGCATGGTCATTGAACTGGAATTTTTGTTTACGTTAATCCAATAAAATATTCCTAATGGGCTCAAGTTCCATCTTTTTTTTGACTGCTTGCTCAGACAAGCCCACTACTGTTTTCTTCCAATCTTCAGAGCCCGTAGAGAATTAAGGTGTCTATTTTCACTGAGCAATATTCATAATTTTGTGGCCCCATCCTCCCATGCCAGCATTTGTGCCTCTTGCATTCAATTGATCACTAAAACATTTGCCAGGAAAGGAGTGAAATAATTTTGTGGCATGTCCTGTTCTTGTACTCCTGACCAAGTGCCAGATAGTATGACTGGATCCACACATCATGGCTGTAAATCATGCTCATACTTGCCTCTCACTGTAGTTTGTCTTTTGGTATGAACCATATTTGACACTATACTATTGATACTTGTTTTCTAATTGTAGATTTTTGCATTAATGTCTTGATGTTTGTAGTCTTCTTTTCAATCTCGTAGCATTTGAGATTTATGTATTGTTTCTGATTTTGTGTGTTGCTCAAGTCAATGTTACCAGTGAATCTCTACAAGATAGATTTTCATTGGACCTGTACATCACCATAGTTGTTCATATAACAAAATAGACTTGGCTTGAGCCAGGTAGCACCTGTGGAGACCAAAATCATTAATGTTACAAGTAGATGGCCATTATCAGACTAGAAGAAGTTGAAAGTTTCAAGATGAGGAGACAGTGGGTGAGGAAAGTGCTAAATGGGCAGTTTGTGGCCAGATGCAAGGCAGAAGATTGATGAAAAGATCAGGCAACATAAGTACTGTTTTAGGACAAAAAATGTGGTTTAAGAACTGGTGAAATAGAAGGACCATTCTTTGCCGGAGTGGGGAAAAATGTGGGTGTTGACAAAGTGTCACGTCTTGTCAAACTCTTACTACCAATGAATACTTCCAAAATGTTGCCATTGTGTTTTAGGAAATATCGCAAACAAATACACATTCAGCTTGCTCCCACAAAATAATGGCACATTATAACCAGATCAGTTATTTATAAATACCATCTAGGGTGTTGGATTATTTGTGTCTATTCAAAAGAAGCTGTTTTGGGAGTAGGATCTCATCTGCCACTTTTAGGAATGGATAACAAGCCTGATGTGGGCATCTTCTACAGCTCTGACTTATATGTTAGAACCTTTACATATGTCTTTGTTTTTTCCACATCAACTATTCAAGGAATTTGTAAAGGCTCTAACATACTAGTTAGACACCCTTTTTGCTCAGGATTCCAACATCTGACATCCTTTCTAATCAATCTGTCAATCTATGCCTTAAAAATATCCATTGACTTGGCCTCCGCAGCTGTCTGTGGCAATGAATTCCACAGATTCACCACCCTCTGACTAATGAAATTCCTCCTCATCTCCTTTCTAAAGGTACATCCTTTTATTCTGAGGCTATGGCCTCTGGTCCTAGACTCCACTAGTGGAAACATCCTCTCCACATTCACTCTATACTATTCGGTAATTTTCAATGAGGTCCCCTCTCATCATTCTAAACTCCAGTGAGTACAGGCCCAACGCTCATATGCTGATCCATTCATCCCTGAGATCTTCCTCGTAAACCTCCTCTGAACCCTCTCCAGTGCCAACACATCTTTCCTCAGATATGGGGCCCAAAACTGCTCTCAATATGCCAAATGCAGTCTGACTAGTGCCTTATAAAGCCTCAGCACTATATCCCTGATTTTGTATACCAACCCTCTCAAAATAAATCCATTTGCCTTCCTTGCTACCGATTCGACTTGCAAATTAACTTTTGGGGAATCCTGCACCAGCACTCCCAAGTCCCTTTGCACTTCAGATTTCTGAATTATTTCCCCATTTAGAAAATAGTCTATACCTTTATTCCTACTACCAAAATGCATGACTCCGCACCTTGCTACGCTGTATTCCCTCTGCCGCTTCTCAGCCCACTCTCCCAACCTGTCCTTTTCTCTCTCCCAGTTTGGTCAAAAGGGTTTTGATCTCAGTCGACTCCTTTTCTCTTTCCACCGATGCTGAAAAAAAAATTAAAAACTGCAAATACTGGAAATCGAAAAATCAGAAACTTTTGAAAACAGCAGATCGCTGTTTTCAAAAGTTTCTGATTTTTCGATTTCCAGTATTTCCAGTATTTAATTTTTTTTTCAAGAAACATCAATTTGTGTTCAAGACAAATGCATTATTTGGATGTCAAATTGAAGTTTAGTGGGAATTTGCTTATAATGCTATGTCTTGGCATTTGATCAGTTGATGGTTCTACTTTAGGAAGCTTCAATTCTGACAGCGACCTTTGAGGTTAGGGTTAATTCCAGTATAATTTTCCACATAAATTATATGTTTCTATTCTATGTTTTCTATGTTTTCTTTTCTATGTTTCTATAAATGGATTTGGAGAGGTAATATATACATCATTGGTACTAGGGTTAATTTGGTGCATACTGCACTGGGTATATCTTGTCAAGTCTTGAGAATCCAAGCGCAATTTCTTAATGTTAAAATATCAACCCCTCTGAAAATCTTTAATTTTAACATTACCCGTTTTTAGCATGCTAAAGCAATGCCTATTATGCATTGGTTTATTAAAAGTAACATATCAACTAGATACTAATGAGAAAATCCTATGTAATACTGTTAGTAAGCAATTACAAGGTTCTACTTGGGACAATGGCAAATAAACGGTGCAATTGTCTTAATTTGTTGCGGTTACCAGTTTAGACAATAGACAATAGGTGCAGGAGGAGGCCATTCGGCCCTTCGAGCCATTCAATGTGATCATGGCTGATCATTCTCAATCAGTACCCCGTTCCTGCCTTCTCCCCATACCCCCTGACTCCGCTATCCTTAAGAGCTCTACCTAGCTCTCTCTTGAATGCATTCAGAGAATTGGCCTCCACAGCCTTCTGAGGTAGAGAATTCCACAGATTCACAACTCTCTGACTGAAAACATTTTTCCTCATCTCAGTTCTAAATGGCCTACCCCTTATTCTTAAACTGTGGCCCCTTGTTCTGGACTCCCCCAACATTGGGAACATGTTTCCTGCCTCTAAGGTGTCCAACCCCTTAATAATCTTATACGTTTCGATAAGATCTCCTCTCATCCTTCTAAATTCCAATGTATACAAGCCTAGTCGCTCCAGTCTTTCAACCTATGACAGTCCCGCCATTCCTGGAATTAACCTAGTAAACCTACGCTGCACTCCCTCAATAGCAAGAATATACTTCCTCAAATTTGGAGACCAAAACTGCACACAGTACTCCAGGTGTGGTCTCACTCGGGCCCTGTACAACTGCAGAAGGACCTCTTTGCTCCTATACTCAACTCCCCTTGTTATGAAGGCCAACATTCCATTGGCTTTCTTCACTGCCTGCTGTACCTGCATGCTTCCTTTCAGTGACTGATGCACTAGGACACCCAGATCTTTTTGTCTTTTTGTAATTTTTTTGTCTTGTACCCGGTGTTTAAATTAGAAGACAGGTCATTTAGCGACTTTAACGTTGACATGATGGAAATTTGCAGCTGAGTTTGTTCTTTGCTCCTGAGGTTCTTCAATCCAGCACAGTTTGTAAATATGTTTGGTGCTTTTGCTCCCTTGTGTTGTGGAGGTAGAGCTGAGGGCCTTAGACCAGACAAGTTTGTTTTAAGAACGACCAAAGACCAAGCTGCCACAAGATTTTTGAGAACAAAGTTTGGGGAGGGAAGAATGTAAGATGGTTGCAGTGTTTTATAAAGTTGAAATGTTATGATTTGACTTTTAACTATTCTAATTCACCCCATTAGAAAATTGGAAGCCACTTAATCCTGAAGATAAGAAGAAATATGACCGTGAATTTCTCTTGGGGTTCCAGTTCATCTCTGCTAGTATGCAGAAACCTGAAGGTCTACCAGCAATTAGTGATGTTGTGTTGGATAAGGTAAGCAGTGCACCCCTTGATCAATTGGTTGTTTCAGCAAACTAAAAGTAATGTTTTTCAAAATAGTCTGTTGCGTTTGATTGATGTAAATTTTTGTGGCTCCAACTGATGCTCTTTTATTCTATTGGGTCCATATACCTGCACCTGGTATTTGCTTTCACCTTCCTGAGAGCAAATTAAAAGTAAAGCTATAGGTTAAAGGATGAGTGGGGAATTTTAGATTTGGAAATTTTATTCCTTATTTGTATGTAGGTGATGGGTACAGAAGTTATGATAGTTTTTATGATTGGGAATGTAACCATCTTATTAAACCGTTTTAAAGCTGGAGTTTTTTACATCACTGTTACTTTCTGTTCCAGTTTGAAGTTATGTTTGTATATTTTGGCAGTTTGAGGAGTTTTGTTGACTGGGCGTGGTCATTGGTAAATTTCCCCATTTAAATGATATTTTAAACAAAACCTGGCTTCAAACTCTGCATCACAATACATGCCAGTTACTGTCACCAGGTAACATTTATAGAAATATCAGATTTCTTCATTTAGTTCAAAAATCTCTAAATTATCTCTTGATGTGAAAATAATTATGGATTATTAGAAATATCCATTCAAACCAAAAATGAAACCTGAGTGGTGATCGCACCCATGAGCAGACCTGAAAGGAATGCTACAACTTTCGCGTTAGGAGAGATAGTTGTGGTCTGGACTGGCAACCATCTTTGACGTGATTCTCAGCAGTGGAGGTGACCAGAACTGTAGAGTAAAACTTGCTTTCTGGAGTTGTGTGGTAAAAGGTTTTGATGTGGTGGAAGCCAATTGGTATTCATGGTACTCTAATCACCATGTTTTTGCCAATCTAACAATCTGGAATAATTCTTTTCTGAGTTCTTTACATGCATATCGTGAGAATTTCCCATTATCTGTTAACTTTAAATTTATTCCCACATTTCTAAACATAGATGTGCAGTATTAAATATCCTGAATGGGAGATTTTTCATGGCTAAAACTTTCCCCCTCCTGTAGAGAGAATGCAGAAGGAGACTTAATTGGTGCCATTAAGCTTGAGAGTATGATGTGTTTCCAGAAGCCACACATTTAAATGGTACGATGAGTGGTGTGCCAGTGTGAGATTCTGATCATTGGATCTAGCTCTACAGCATGTTGTTTGAATGACCCGCTCCACTTAGAACGACACCCGTCTTTCCCCAAATCTGTCACTTTCCTGCATATGTATTTGAAAAGTAATGTCTCAGAAGTTCCTATGCAATTAAATCTGCATTGTTCCTGAGAAAGCCTAAGTGCTTCATGTTTCACAGGGATTACTGTAATAGATGGGCGGAGATTCAGTGTGCAGAAGAGACTGTTTCCTTGCTGTGTAGCTATGACTGGGCAAATGGCAGCTTTCCGCACTTGATCTTGATTACAATAACTTCAGATAAGCAGCTTTTCCAGCTGTGTATTCGCTTTCATTGTTTATTTTCCCTTTGTGGTGTTTTCAGATTTCATTCACATTACACCTCCTGCAGATAGTGTAACCTTTGGTAATTTATTTCCAGTTTTCTTTATGCTGGCACCACCATCTAACACTCCATCTTTTAAACATTTTTTGTTTGCCTTTTTCTCCACAATGTTAACTGTACCTAAACATTTTCCATTTTCTGATTAAAGACATTGACCTGAAACCTTTAAATCTACTGAAGGAACCCAATTCATAACTGGAGCGAAATGGACAATTGACTTTTTGGATCAAGACACTCCACAGGTGCTACCTGACCAGCTGAGTTCCTCAGCAATTTGATTTTTGCTCCAGACTGTAGTGGAGATTTCTAGTAGCAATCTCCTTGACCTGAAACATTAGCTCACTCTCTCTGCGGATGCTGCAGCACTTTATTTTTTAATCTGCAGCTAGCATTCATTTACGTCGATCTTTATAGCCATTGCATGAACTGATTTATTCACCATCATTGAAATTCATTATTAGTCCATCTGTCAACTTCCCCTCATTCCCCCATTTTCAATACCATAGCTTTTATGTAGGATCCAGATTGTTCCCTGTTCTCAGCATAAGTAATCTATACTGTTTTCCTCGGGAACCACTTCTTTACTCTCTCCAAGGCTGTGACATAGTTAAATGTGCCAGGAGTTATAAACAGTGGAGTTGTGACAAAGTATTTTGTAAAAGTTTGGTACGACTTCCCTTTTTGTATTTAATAGTCGGTACCAAATCCTATTTCCAGGTAGATTTCAGTCTAAAGAAGGTTCCTGACCCAAAACATTCTGTCATTCCCACCAAAATGCTGCGTAACCCTTCCAGCACTTTATATTTTGCTACAGATTCCAGCATATGCAGATTCTTGTGCCTCCAAACAATATGCAGATTCTTGTGCCTCCAAAGAATTATGGTGTATGTTGTACGCCATAATATTTTGCTTTCTTCTCCACCCCCCATCCCCACCCCACAACTACCCTGAGGGTGTGAATATGCGCAGCAAATCCTTTTGGTCTTGTTTTATTGCAGATATAATTGCATCATTTATCTAAACCATCTGAGTTGGACTCTTGGTTCTACCCAATTATTTTTCATTTGAAATGTTTCTTATTTTACTTTAGCATGTCCTCTGGGTCTGCTGCTGTTGTCCGTGTGAACTTTGTGGTATTAAGTAGTAACTCCAATTTCATCACGCCCCCCCCACCCCACTACCTCTGTTTATATATGTCATACAGCATCAACACCTTGTTGTGATGCATGCTTCTCTATTATTGTCATGTGATTATTGCCTGCTTTCTATCTGAATACCACCACATAATATTGTTCACTCGCTCACTCAATGTAAGCTTTGCCATCACTCATCCTCAATTGTCCTTGAAAACTTGAAAGAAGAAAAAATATGTGGTAACTGCATGTATTCTGTCATGGCATCATTTGGGTTTCCTTGGAGAATTGAAGCCAGGTCATTGACGATGTTGAGTCCACACCCTGGCTCCCAACAACAGTGACTGTTTCAAACTGGATCCTGTGTGGAAATTGGGTCTACAAATCTACTGCCCTTTCAAATTTTAATTATTTTCAAAGTAACGAGTTAGTTGTGGTCCACATTGTTTAGCTGCAGCAGTGCATATTTGTTTGCCTTGAGCTATAGATGTTGGATTCCTCTGAATTGTAGCATTATGGCAACCGACTATTTCTCTGTTCAATATTTGTTCTTCAACTTTGCAGTTTTCTTAAAGAAAGTGCCTGATATCAAGCAGTATCATTCCCCCACTGTGCATGTTCCATATTATTTCCCCCTTTGGGCCCAAATAGGTTGTTCCATCGATGCTCCATCGAGAGTGTGCTGGCATACTGTATAACCACATGGTATGCCAGCTGCTCAGAAAAGGACAGGAAGGCCCTTCAGAGGGTCATCACGACGGCCCAGAAGATCATCGGCTGCTCACTGCCCTCCCTGGAGCACCTGTTCAGCCTACGCTGCCTCAGTAGAGCAGGCAAAATAATAAAAGATCCATCCCACCCCGGCCACCGTCTGTTTGTTCTTCTGCCCTCTGGTCGACGTTTCAGGTCGATCAAATCCCGAACAAACAGACTTAAGAACAGTTTTTACCCCAGGGCCATACGAGAACTGAACACTACTTTCTGCACTAGGTCACACTGTTAAAACGTTTGTATTTAATATATTTGTATTTATTTGTTTTGCATTTATTGCATATATGTTTTTACGCACCGTCAGGATTGCTATTTTTTAATTTCGTTGTACTCGCAATGACAATAAATGAATATTATTATTATTATTGTTATTATTAATGATCCACTTTCCTTCAATATTAAAAAGCTGAACTGTTTGAACATTTTGATTACCCTATTCGGTCGAGAGTCCAGGAAAATGCTATCTTACACTTGGCTTCTATTATAGAACAAATGATTTGATTTTACTCTTTGTGTTACATTAAGGTTAATTATATATATATAAATATATCTTTTAGCTCTGTTCCCTTTTTTAAAGATTAATGAATTGAGGTGCTACTACATTTTAACAAGAAAAGGTATTAACAGCATCTAAGTTTAAGCAGATCAATAATATAGTTCTAAACTACTCCAGGTCAGAAGGAGAATGAGCAGTAGACAGGAAAGGAACTTTGTATGTGGAGGTTGAGCTTCTCTCAAAGAATGAGGAATACTCTGCCCGTGGTGAGTAATGTAATTCCTCTGTTTTTCTATCAACCTCCACATCCAAATAAATTGAGGATTTGAAATACAGTATTATGTTTATCCTGCTTTTAAAAAATATAAAAGCATGACAACTCTTGAAAATGTAACTGCTCCAATCTCCAGTCATTGTTATTGCCTGATTTAAGAAAGATAAAGGGGGGGGTCAATATGCAAGGCATCAAGGCCAGTGCTTGGAAACTTGATGCATTGCAGGTGGTTGGCTAGGGAAGAATTTGGAGAGATGTGAAGCAGGGCATGTGATCAAGGAAGGGGGACTTTGTATCATCAAAGAGCAAGAGGAGTGGGTGATCAGTGAAGGTTGTAAGTTGGAGGAGGAAGATGGTTGCCAGACTCCTCAATAGCAGCCTTCCTGCACTTATGAATTTTGTTCAGGTGAAGTCAAACGAGTGGTGTATGCCATTTTATATGGCAGGCATATGAATATTCATCATAACTAATGTGTGTAGCAAGTTCAGCTTGTAACCTCGCCTCAAGATGAAAATGGTCCTGAAACAAGTTTGGGCATCTCTGGGTAGTATGTATAAACTTTCGATAGACACAAAAAGCTGGAGTGACTCAGCGGGACAGGCAGCATCTCTGGAGAGATGGAATGGGCGACATTTTGGGTCGAGACCCTTTTGTCTTCACTCCAGAGATGCTGCCCGCTGAGTTACTCCAGCTTTTTGTGTCCATATCTTTGGTTTAAACCAGCATCTGCAGTTCCTCCTTACACATGTATAAACTTTCCTCGTCCTTGATAATGACAGAAAGTTTGAATTTTATTTATTGCTTTTGATTTGTATTTGCTTTTATCGGTCATTTAAATTGTGTTCTACTTATTAACTATTAATGTGTTTGATTTTTTTTTTCTCTACTATACAGGCAAACAAGACTCCTCTTCGTCCTCTTGATCCAAGCAGGCTGGCTAATATGAACTGTGGACCAGACTTCACTCCGTCCTTTGCGCAAATAGGGCGGCAGCAGATTGGAAGAGGGCCAGTAAGTTGAACTTTTGAAATCATAATCAATGTTAACCGTTAATATTTTAAGGTGGTGGCATCTTGCGTATGAGCTTTTGAGCACAGGTGCCAATTTTGAAAGCCTTCTGCTTGGTATAATTAAAATTCTGCAGGCTACCAAATTCTTTGTATCACTAAACACTTCAGGAAGACAAATACCTTAAAGTAAGACACAAAGGGCAGGAGTAACTCAGCGGCTCAGGCAGCTTTGCAGGAGGGCATGGATAGGTGACATTTTGGATCCGGGTCCTTCTGACTGATTGTAGGGGTGGGCGAGAAGAAAGCTGGACGAGAGGAGGCGAGGCCAAAATGTGGCATGTAAGAAGATTATCAGATCATGAGAATTTGTTGGCTTTTAGTTTGTAGCGTCATACGGCGTGGCCACAGGCAGGCCCTTTGACACATGTACATCTAAACAAATCATAAACATGTCCAAAAGTTTCGTAAAAATTGCGACAGTAACTGCGATCAACTACAGCTGGTTCCAGATACCTACCACCCTTTGTGTTTAAAAAAAAGGGTAACATCTTAGGTTCTTATTTAATATTCCCCTCCCCATAACCCCCACCTTAAACCTATGCACTCCAGTTCTCTATAGTATCTACTCTTGGCAAAAGTTTCTGTGTTTTTACCTGATCTACTCCTTTTTGATTTTGTGCACCTGATCTTCCTACACTCCAAGGATAAAGCCCTAGCCTGCTCAACCTCTCCCCACATAACAGGACTGGAGCTGCTGGAGGAGGTAGTTTCAATCCTGTTCTAGTTCCAGTCCTGGCAACATCCTCAAAGCTTCTCTCCACCCTTTCCAGCTTGACAACATCTTTCCTATAACGTGGTGACCAAAACTGAACATAATATTCTAAAGTTCCCTTGGAACATTCTTTAATTAGTGAAAGCTTCTAACTTTTTTGATTGCCAGGTGTTTATGTTTATTGTCCTTACAATGCAAAGGACATTATAGCACATTAGGCTTGATGGATGTAGTCAAATTTTGTTTTAGCTTTCCACGTATTTAAAGCACTCACAGAATGGTTATAAGTATCTTGACTTTCTATTATTGGAGGAGGAAACTGAAGCAAGGAGAAACGTAATTTAACCCAACCTAATTTGTCTCATCCCTGGGCAATTTGATCTCTTGCCCCCACAACTAGGTAACTTGTTTTTTTTTTTTTTTTAAACCCTACAAAATAGGATTCTTAACTGGCGCTCACCTTTGATCACCCTAACGCTTAGCTTTACTTTCTGGCCTTGCATCTTCTATAACCAAGTGGTTAACAATCACGTTTAGCGAGTTATTTCCAAAGCTAAATGGCAATGTGATATGTTATTGCTTATCTGTGCTTTTTCCTCATTTGGGCTGAATGCTGAACAAGCACTGGCAAGCAGGCGTGATGAAATTAATCCTATTCCTAACCTTGAAGCCAAATATATGGGAACACGGGGTCCTTCATTGTGAATATTATAACTTGTTTTAAATTGCTTGCTTCAAAGAGATGATGCCTCATAATTTTGTTTCACAACCTACTTTTAAAGTGTACTCAGAATTGCCTCTTTATTATGTACCAGATTTGAATTAGTAGTTTAGAGCTAGCCCGATGGAAACATTTGTTCCTCAAAGACCAATTGTGTGTATGTTCATTGTTTTATCTAGCCTTCAGGTGTAGGCCCAAGAAGATCTCAACAAGGCCAAAGAAAGGAGCCTCGCAAAATTATTGCAACAGTATCCCTAAATGACGACATACAACTTAAGAAGGCAGAGCATGCTTGGAAACCAGCGGTGAAGAAGCCATCTGATGAGGAAGACTCAGATTTGATAAAAACACAGGTAACCATGTGGCAAAATTGTTGACGCACTTTTACACTTTTACGCTTTTAGATTTTCTAGATTTGTAATGGGTGTTGATATACCCTCGCCTCTGTAACCTTGGCATTCATTTTAATGATAAACACCCATCATTAAAGTGGCTGAAGGGCAGACTTTGATCATGTTAGAAGGTAACTGCAGGAGATTAGGGAAAAATTCATTTATTATGAATTTCATTTATTCATTTATTATGAATTTTTAATGCTAATTTGACTCCCTGATTTTAGGGAAATTGTTGACGTTATACAATGGCTGAATATTACTAGTTTTGGTAGTAAGATCTGAATATAACTGCTGCCAGATATATTCAGTATCAGCAATATTTGCTCTCATTTCTGCCAAACTATTCTTGCACTATAGTCCAATTGTTTGAATACTGGGCAATGTGGCATCTTTGGCATGCCATTTTGACAGCTGTCAAAAGTTACAGATAGCTCAATGCACGAGAGAGTGGGCTGGGCCCTGGAAGTATTGCCTTTATGCTGATAGTTACCACAGATAATTGTAGTCTTGCAATGGACTTGAGGTCATAGTCATACGCATAAACTGGTCCTTTGGCCTAACTCGTCCATGCCGACCAAGATGTCCCATCCAAGCTAGTCCCATTTGTTTGCCTTTGGTCTATATCCCTTTGTCTCTCCATGTACGTATCCAAATGTTATTGTATCTGCCTCAACTACTTTGACAGCTCATTCTATATAGCCACCACCTGTGAAACTGTTGTTCAGCCAGTTCCTATTAAATCTTTCCCCTCTCACCTTAAACCCATGCCCTCACGTTCTTGATTCCCCTGCCCTGGGGAAAAGACTCTGTGCATTCACCTTATCTATTTTCCTCATGACTTTATACACTTCTATAGATCACCCCTCACCCAAGGAATAAAGTCCTACTTATATACTTCTAGGAGGTCTCCCTGCAACCACTGGTGTCCCAGAGAAAAGAATACAAGTCTGTCCAATGTCTCCCACTAATCCATGCATCATTCTGGTCAACCACCTCTGCACCCTTTCCAAAGCCTCCATTTCCTTCCTATAATGGGGGCGACCAGAATTGCATCATAATTTTCTGACTCTGTATACCCGATCAAAGAAGGCAAGCATACCATGCGTCGCCTTTACCACGCCCAGGAGCTATGGACTTGGATTCCAAGATCTCTGTACATCAATGCTATTAAGCTTATGGATCAGTATAATTTTGAAAAACGCACATATAAGGCTAGGAATATGTTTTAAATTTTTTGATTTTACCATAATTATAACTCCCTCTTAATAAGTGCAGGTTCCTTTTTGGCAAGGATTTAATTTGAGTTTTGTGATTTGTACTGGGCATTATCTTCTGAACAAGTAGCTGGCGCTAAATCTCCTTCCTAGCTCTGTTCCCTCCGTGAAGAATATCTGTGCTTTGCTAAGCCCAGAAATGCCTCCGACCCACTGAAAAATCTGTCTGCCCCCTATTTTAAAGTTACCCTTTGACCACAACTTGCTACATGAATAACACTCACCACCACCTTCACCGTCAAATTCTTACGATCGGATACTGTGATTATGCACGTCATAAATTGTAGTACCTAGTTTGAATGTTGCAAGAATCAATAGAAAAAAAGTATGGCAATGTTATTCCTGTGATTGTTGTGCTCATGTCAACACAGATGAATGCAACTTTTTTTGTTCTGGTTTAGGAGCTGTTCCGTAAGGTGCGCGGTATTTTGAACAAACTGACACCACAGATGTTCCAGCAGTTGATGAAACAAGTTGCAGAATTGACAATTGATAATGAAGAGAGGCTTAAAGGTGTTATTGATCTGGTGTTTGAAAAAGCAATTTCAGAACCAAACTTCTCTGTTGCCTATGCCAACATGTGCCGCTGTCTTACAACTGTAAGTACCTACTGATATTTTGAAGTACAATTGTGACTTTGGAAGAGTTTTGAAAGCAGTAAATTAGCATACCAGTTAGATTAAACCTTTGCTGTGATGAATGAATATTATTTTCCTCCAGCACAAATATTTATCTTGAGATATTCATTATGTCTTTGGGGTTTAATAGATTTAAAATTTGAATTTCAAGCTCGAAAAATGCAGATCGACGCTGATTTAACTTTAGATTCCATATTTTCGATCCAGAAATAATGCTTTTCTGTTTACTCCAATTTAACAGTTACCAAAGCAAAATCAAATTGCGATTAATATTTCAGTTTACCACCTGTGTTGTATTTTATATAGGGAATGATATTGTTGATTGTAAAACATTGGCTGCACTGATTTTAGTTATTAAAAACCATGAATGCATGATAGTGCACACTATGGTTTAGAGTGTTAATTTCTTACTGGATTTTCATTTTTTATAACTTAACGCATTCTTTTAACAGCTGAAAGTTCCAATACCTGACAAGCCAGGAGCAACTGTAAATTTCCGGAAGTTGCTATTAAACAGATGTCAGAAGGAATTTGAGAAAGATAAAGATGATGATGCTGAAATAGACAAAAAACAGAAGGAAATTGATGCTTCAGTTATGGTAATGAACTTTTTAAAATTAAAAAATAATAATTTTGGTTTGGGGATTGCATGTTTCTATTTCCTCCAATTTTAGAAGTGTTTCTATTCCTTCCTCCTGCAGTAATTAAGATGCATAATATGTTTGGATCCATTAACACTGTCAGTATTAAACAATTACAGAATAAGAGTTAATTTGCTATTAATCATACATTGGATGATTGCTTACATTTTGAAGTTTGCAGATAAATGATTAATGCTAACGATGGCATCATGGTCGACATGGACATTGTGGGCTGAAGGGCCTGTTCTTGTGCTGTACTGTTCTATATTCTAAGAGAGACAAAAAATGCTGGAGTAACTCAGCGGGACAGGCAGCATCTCTGGAGAGAAGGAATGGGTGATCTTTCGGGTCGAGGCCCTTCTTCGACGAGTGTTTAGCTTTGAGGATGTTCTATGTTCTAATCTGGTTCCTTGGTTACCAACTTTATTTTTGTAAATTGAATTTTCAGTTTTCCTCATACATGCTTGTTCCTATGAACAACAAGAAAATGTTTCTCCAATAATTTATCAGCTGTTCAAAGTTGTTGTTGCTTAGTATCACATGCATTTAACAAGCCTTGGGGCATAAGTAAAATCTTTGTGGAACCATTTGACCATTGCACCTGGCACCTGGTAGCCCTTAAAAGCTATCAAGTTAGTCCCACTCCCTGCTATTTTCACACACCGTTGCAAATTCTTATTCTCTCTGAAGTTATTCATTCTGCTTCCATTATGCTTGTAGATATCGTGCCTGGATTATTAACACCTCACTGCATTACACCAGTGGGTACTCAAATTTGTGGTTTGCAAATGACCTGAAATCTATGAATTTAATTTCAGGCGTTTCTGCCATTGTCTTTTGGTGTAGCAACATGGTTTTGTCGTCGTTTACACTCAATCCTACATGGCCGTGAAGCCTTCTCTGGTCTAGGGTGAATATTCAGCATTTGCTTCCTCATATCTTGGATTATTTATTTCCTAAAATGTGCCCAGAGTTGGAAGTGAATTTCCAATCGAGTCCCTATTATGGCTATAAGGACAAAACATGATTTTCTTGCTTTTGTTTCTCAGTTCTGTGTTCCTTACCAAAACCAATGTGTTACCTTTGCTACTCTTCTCCATTCTTATTTCATTCTTAGCTTAATATATAATGCTCTTTCTAAAGAGGGATCTTTCTAATCTTCTTTCCCAGTACACCCCATCACTCCTATCTATGGAGTCCCCCTTTCCCTTCTCTTTGTCCCTCCTCTCTGAATGTGCCATCTTGACCGTTATAGGTTTCTTGTATTGCTCCAATCACCTATTCCCTTCCCTCTTGACACCACCCGTCCTCCCTCCTCTGTATGTTTCTGGCAATAGTTCTTGCCTTATCTCAGTGCTTTTCCTTTTTCAACATTTCAGAAGTCTAGCCGTTTACTTTGCTACCAATATATTGCCGGAACTGCAATCTGCTCAACCATGTAATTTTCTGTTTATGCCCTACCTAAAAATTATTTTTGTTTGCTTGGGTCAGTCGTGCTGATAAGAGGTCCAAGCCCAAATGGCACCAAACTTGAATGGATGTGGAATACCACTCAAGACTGCTCCATTTGAAATGTTTTTTCATTTATTCTTACCCTGTCACAATTTTTAACCTCCATTGTTTTTTGTAACATTCTCTGAGCTAGGGAGAATAACCAAAACGTCTGGATAAGTTGCAGAAATATAATGCAAACTCAGTGAAGACTACTTGGACAAGATGGGCATTAGTCTGTAGCCCAAGTTCAAAGTAAACAGGATAGTTCTGATGACTTGGCTTTACACTGGTGAAATAGGATACTGCAACCTATATTAAGGACCTGCATCACTTCACCGGGGATGTTCAATGTGACTAATGATCAGGTGTCAAATGGGGATTCATGACACCAACAGGCTTTTACATTATATGAAATGTAGATGTCATTGATGTAATGTCATAATCCTTGAATAGTACGCTGCAACTGCGATCCACTACACTCAATGAGGCTGCATTTCAGACAAGAATCACGCCTGCTCAGTCATTGAAGATCGAGGTGTACTTTGATTGTAATCTTCGACATCATAGGGCAGATCACCCCATTTATTGCACTGGAAGTCTTTTGAATTCATAATTTATCATTTGGAAGAAGCAGTCTAAAAGGGAATGCCTCTATAATATCCTCTGGAGGTCTGACTTATGGTGCCGCACAATTTGTAGAAGAAAATGTACTTTCATCATTTCACCAATACTTGGTCTTTTTCCATCTAGTCTAAGTTTCACAGCTGGTTGTCAGTTCCTGATCCCTTGCTCAAACTAATTTTTCCATGTGAGTTTGAGGGAACTGGCGATAGCAGCTGGGTAAGATTCTCGCAGCCCAATTTTATAGGCAATGGAGGGCTTTCTCTGTTCTCTGACCTATAAATACAGTTTATTGCCTGTTCCTTGCATTTATGCTATTGCCTTTTAAATATGGCTAGCCATGCAAAGTCTTGAGTGCAGACCTGGGATTTGTGGTTGAGATGCAGGTTTGATGGCAGAGTTATTAGAATAGTTTTGCTAATATCTATCTTTTGAGGTTTTTTGGCTGGAATCTAAATAATTCCATGTAACTAATTTAGATGGTTACTAAGATCCATAGTGCACCATAGTATTTCTTTAGTTGATGTGTGGGAAAGTAAAATGTTATCTAAAATTCTTGACACTTTATCATTTAGCATCTGTGCTCTGCAGGTGGCCACAAGCTGATTAAGTGAACAGCTATTGGTCTTTGTATTAACATTGCTTTGACCACAAGAGTTGAAAATGGAGCACTTACTTCCTGATTTTGACCTCCATAAGTTTAAGTAAATAAAATATGAGTTATTATAGAACATAAAACAACATCAGCAATGAAGTAGTGGCCTTGTTTGTAAGAAATCTGCTGACCAGAAGGCAAGGAAAGGTGCATTTCAGTGTAGTGCCACATGAGGGCAGTCAGGCCCTCTGTTTTAGTGGCTTCATCACTTGTTGAATGGATTACGCCACCCTTTTGAAGAATCAACCAAGATTTCTCTCAGAAGGTTGCCTTGAACCTATTGCCTGGTGACTTGGTGAGATTGCTACCATTGAGTTCCAGCAAATAATCTGCCTGATGAAAGCATACTGGTCATACAATTAAAAGCAAGCTACCATGCCTTAGTGGCTCTGACATCCACCATGAAGTGCCTCGAGAGGTTGTGCAATGCGTGCATTTCCTCCAGCCTACCAGGCAACCATGAACCGCGACATAGCAACAGGGCCACAACAGGTGCTAACTCCCTCGCACTACATTCTTCGCTGGAACATTTAGATAACAAGGACATCTATGCCAGACTCAATATTGATCATAGTTCTGTCTGCAACACCATAATCTCAAGCAGACACATCTCCAAACTCTTGGACCTCGCAGTTAGCACCCTCCTCTGCCACTCAATCCTTGACTTTCTGGCCCATAGACCACAATCAGTGGCAACAGAATATCCTCCACTGGTGTCCTGTAACGGCCATATTGTGTTCTAATTGCATTTACAAGTATGCACATGATATCACTGTGGTGGGCCGGAGATGTACAGGAAGGAAATCAAGAGTTTAGTGAAGCAGTGTCAAGACGACAACCTCTCCCTCAATATCTGCAAGATGAAGGAGTGAATTATTAGCTTCCGGTAGCAAGGTTGGAGTATATGCTCCAAATGCCATCAATAGTGCTGAGGTGGAAAGGATCAAGAGCTTCAAGTTTCCAGGGTATTCATATCATATCATATCATATCATATCATATATATACAGCGCGGAAACAGGCCTTTTCGGCCCACCAAGTCGGCGCCGCCCAGCGATCCCCGCACACTAACACTATTAACACTATCCTACACACACTAGGGACAATTTAAAAAAAAAAACATTTACCCAGCCAATTAACCTACATACCTGTACGTCTGGACGTATTCAAAGATCTTTTTCACTCCGGTCATTCCCACTTCTCCCTTCACCCATTGGGCAAAAGATACAAAAGTGTGAAAGCACATACCTCCAGATTAAGATGTCGCCTGTACACAGTTGTAATCAGCCGACTGAACAGCCCTCCTGCAAACTAGGTGTGGCCCCATTACAGTTGTTGGACTTTATCTTCAACTGTAAAGCTGCAATGCTGTAACATAATATTTTGTGCTCTAGTATGTTTCTCTTTGCACTACCTGTTGTCCTTGTGTATGGCTTGATTTACTCGTGTGTACTAGGATTTCACTGGATAGTACGCAACCCAAGCTATTCACTGTATCGCAGTGCACATGACAGGAACATGCAGGTACACCACAGATTTTCTGGCACCCTTTGTTTCAAAGCCTTTCTGCATTATCCGTTTTGCCAGACCAACAGGGGTCATGGCTTCCAAGAGGAGTCCGACGGTCTGCAGAGGCCACCGAGACACTGGCCAATTCATTGGGTGTATTCAAAAGAGAGTTAGAGAGAGCTTTGAGGGCTAGCAGAATCAAGGGATAATGTAGGCCTCAGAAATCGGCTAATGGTACCGATCTGCTGGCTGTGTCCAGGCCGGAGTTCCAGAGCCCGGGCGGCAGGATCATATTTGACCCACCGATTGGCGTAGAAGTCCCAATGAGGCCGGCCGGCCGCCTCACCTCACCTGGCCTAGGCATCACATTTTCAAGGGGATTTCAAATGTGCTCTCGTGATTTTATCCGGATTAAAAGTGTTTCCAGAAAAATTGGTGGTGGACCTTTACCAGTAGGGCTTCATGTCTGCATTGGACTGGATTGTGTCCTTAATGCTGCTTCTCGATGGGTTTGACAGGATGTAATGGCTCATCAGCAAAGGGAGGATAGAAACATAGAAAATAGGTGGCAGGAGTAGGCCATTTGGCCCTTCGAGCCAGCACTGCCATTCAATATGATCATGGCTGATCATCCACAATCAGTACCCTGTTACTGCCTTCTCCCCCCCGAGAATGATAAATGACAGAAAGATTCCCTGTCCCCAATTTGACTCCGTACAGTCCTGAGTCAATGTTCCGATTAAATTCACTGGAATTTAGGATGAGAGGGGATCTTATAGAAACATATAAAATTATTAAGGGATTGGACATGCTAGATGCAGGAAATATGTTCCCGATGTTGGGGGAGTCCAGAACCAGGGGCCCCAGTTTACGAATAAGAGGTAGGCCATTTAGAACTGAGATGAAAAAGTTTTCACACGGAGTTGTGAATTTGTGGAATTCTCTGCCTGCTTCACTGGATGTATTCAAAAGAGTTATATGGAGGTCTTCAGGCTAGCGGAATCAAGGGATATGTGGAGAAGGCAGGAACGGGGTACTGATTGTGGATGATCAGCCATGATCACATTGAATGGAGGTGCTGGCTCGAAAAGGCCAAATGGCCTCCTCCTGCACCTATTTTCTATGTATCCATGTATCTAAGATCTGTTCGCCGGCATCACTGATGGGTAAAGATATGGCCTGGGATTATTGTCGTGCATTGTAGTTAAGATGTTATCTAGAAGGTTATCTGGTGAATTTTGCTGTCAGACTTTGACAGTCTATAGCCAGCTCTCCAAATTTTGGCTCATTACGAGTAAACAAGGATGTTGTAGAAATGATTTTTGGCTGAGTGCTATATCTGCTACCCAATTTATTTGATACGTCCATCTGTTTGAATTATTGTGCTTTAATGTTGAGGTCTGTTGTAGCTGGTTTGTTTGACGGGCCATTTCAGGATACTTATGATTGTTTGATTGTACGGATTTGGAGTTCAATATAATTCTGAGTAAGAATAGTGGAAATTGGTCCCACTAGAAGCCTTTGAACCAGATAGGACTGAGTGATCCAGTTGTTTTGTCATGACTTGATTTAAAATCATAATTTTGAATGGCCCCTGCATCAACAATACAAATGAATATACATGACAATTGCTGCGATACTCTTAATGGTATGTCTCGTTTGGCTCCTGTCTAATGTTGCAGGGATATGTTTTTGTGGATAAGTCAACCTGTATATAAAATGTGTGTCTCCATACTGAGTTGCGTTTATGCTTAAACCTGTATGCTTAATCATATTATAATTACAATCTCCATTTCAGTCTGAAGAAAAAACTCGTCTTCAAGAGCAGTTAAAGAATGCCAGAGATAAAGCCAGGCGACGATCACTAGGCAACATCAAATTTATTGGTGAACTCTTCAAACTGAAAATGTTGACAGAGCCAATTATGCATGACTGTATAGTGAAGCTGCTAAAGAACCATGATCAGGAATCATTAGAGTGCCTTTGTAGGTTGTTAACAACAATAGGCAAAGATTTGGACTTTGAAAAAGCCAAAGTAAGTATGAGAAATGTTTGCTTAAATATTTGATAGAATTGATATATTTTGTTCTTAAGGTATTTGTTTTCTACAGAAAAAGTTACCTCTTTGTATTTTATAGCCTAGGATGGATCAATATTTTAACCAAATGGGAAAAATAATTAAAGAAAAAAAAACGTCATCTAGGATTCGCTTTATGGTGCAGGATGTAATTGATCTGCGACAAGTGAGTTCCATTGACTAAGGTAGTAAATGACCCATATCCGTGTTGATGTACTGTGTAAACAAAATATTGTTGAATCTCAATTTATCTGAAGCATCTTTGGAAACATTAACTACTTACGAATGCAGACAATGCATCGTCACAAAAAGCAACATATTTCACAAAGTTCAACATTTAAATCGTTCGGGTTTTATCTAACTAATGCCACGTCGTAGTCATGAAAACCATTTTGTCCTAGTTAGTGTCCCTGATTATGTATTGAATAACACAGCCAACAAAAAAGCCATTGAACAAGCTATGACACAATTTCTCTCGAGTAATATTTCCATAGTGTCAATGTGTATGTTTCCACAAGTGTTGGATTTGTCTTGACTGAAATTATAGACAATAGGTGCAGGAGTAGGCTATTCGGCCCTTCAAGCCAGCACCGCCATTCACTGTGATCATGGCTGATCATCCACAATCAGTATCCCGTTCCTGCCTTCTCTCCATATCCCTTGACTCCGCTATCTGTATCTAACTCTCTCTTCAAAGCATCCAGAGAATCGGCCTCCGCTGCCTTCTGAGGCAGAGAATTCCACAGATTCACAACTCTCTGAGTGAAAAAGTTTTTCCTCATCTCTGTTCTAAATGGCCTACCCCTTACTCTTAAATTGTGGCCCCTGGTTCTGCACTCCCCCAACATTGGGAACATTTTCCCTGCATCTAGCTTGTCCAGTCCTTTTATAATTTTATACGTTTCTATAGGATCCCCTCTCATCCTTCTAAATTCCAGTGAATACAAGCCCAGTTGCTCTATTCTTTCGACATATGACAGTCCAGCCATCCTGGGAATTAACCTTGTGAACCTACGTTGCTTCCCTCAATAGCAAGAATGTCCTTCCTCAAATTTGAAGACCAAAACTGCACACAATACTCCAGATGTAGTCTCACCAGGGCCCTGTACAACTGCAGAAGGACCTCTGCTCCTATTCTTATCTCCCCTCATTATGAAGGCCAACATGCCATTAGGTTTCTTCACTGCCTGCTGTACCTGCATGCTTCCTTTCAGTAACTGATGCACAAGGACACCCAGATCTCGTTGTACTTCCCCTTTTCCTAACTTGACGCCATTCAGATAATAATCTGCCTTCCTGTTCTTGTCACCAAAGTGGATAACCTCACATTTATCCACATTAAACTGCATCTGCCATGCATCTGCCCACTCACACAACCTGTCCAAGTCACCCTGCATTCTCATAGCATCCTCCTCACAGTTTACACTGCCACTCAGCTTTGTGTCATCTGCAAATTTGCTGATGTTACTTTTAATCCCTTCATCTAAATAATTAATGTATATTGTAAAGAGCTGTGGTCCCAGCACCGAACCTTGCGATACCCCTCTAGTCACTGCCTGCCATTATGAAAGGAACCCGTTAATCCCCACTCTTTGTTTCCTGTCTGCCAACCAATTTTCTATCAATGTCAGTACCCTACCCCCAATACCATGTGCTCTAATTTTGCCCACTAATCTCCTATGTGGGACCTTATCAAAGGCCTTCTGAAAGTCCAGGTACATTACATCCACTGGCTCCCCCCGTCCATTTTCCTAGTTATTAGTCAAGCATGATTTCCCGTTCGTAAATCCTGATACTGCTATCCAAATGTGCCGCTATTTCTTCCTTTATAATTGACTCCAGCAACCACCGATGTCAGGCTAACTGGTCTATAATTCCCTTTCTTTCTCCCTCCTTTTTAAAAAGTAGGATAACATTAGCTACCCTCCAATCCTGATCCTGAATCTATAGAACATTGGAAAATGACCACCAATGCATCCATCTAGAGCCACCTCCTTAAATACCCTGGGATGCAGACCATCAGGCCCTGGGATTTATCAACCTTCAGTCCCAACAGTACCCAACACCATTTCCTGCCTAATGTGAATTTCTTTCAGTTCCTCTGTCACACTAAGATCTCTGGCCACTAGTACATCTGGGAGATTGTTTGTGTCTTCCTTAGCGAAGACATATCCAAAGTACCTGTTCAATTGGTCTGCCATTTCCTTGTTCCCCATAATAAATTCATTAAATTGTAGTCATTTTTTTGACGATGGGTGGAAAATAATGTTATCCATGATATTAAATGTTTTGTTGTTGAACTGCTTGTTTCCAGAATAACTGGGTGCCTCGAAGAGGTGATCAAGGACCCAAGACATTAGAACAGATACACAGAGAAGCTCAGATAGAAGAACAGCAACAGCATTTAAAAGTGCAACAACAACTATTATTTAAACAGGATAAAAGGAGAAATACTGGAAGCAGCGGTAGTACAGGTGAGTTTAATAGTGATGCAAATGTTTATTGTATTTATAGACATTATTCTGGAATTAGAAACTTTATGAATTTTAAACATTCTCTGCCAGCTAAATCTTGGCTTCATATAAATTGTATTTAGGATCACCCACTTAATCCGTAAGCCTGTCATTGGAATTTGGTATATTTTACTGCAGTTATTTCCCGTGTCACTATTTTTGCTTGATGTTGGATATTAATTCAAAGATCTATACATCCTGAACAGGGTGCTTCCCAATAATCATATGATTGAGAGCTAATCTATGTTGTGATCCAACCTTCGTAAAGCAGAATTGTTCATCATACCTACCAGTTTTCCAGAACTCGTATGCATTGGGTAGCACGATGACACAGCAGTAGAGTTGCTTCCTTACAGCGGCAGAAACCCGGGGTTGATCCTGACTACGGGTGCTATCTGTATGGAGTTTGTATGTTCTCCCCGTGACCTGCATGGGTTTGCTTCGATTCTCCCACACTCCAAAGACATACAGGTTTGTAGGCTAATTGGCTTGGTAAAATTGTAAACTGTCCCTAGTGTGTGTAGGATAATACTGGTGTATGGGAATTGCTGTTCGGCATGGACTTGATGGGCCGAAGGGCCTGTTTCCACGTATCTCTAAACTTTTAAAAAAGCATTGGTTTAGTATTACAGGACTTGCTGATTTAAAAAGGCATTGTTGGAATCTTGGCATTCTTGATCTCCTGCTTAAATTGCATATGTAACCATAAGGCAGTATTGCTTATGTTGCCAGCAAGTTATAAACTAGTCGTGTGTGTGATTTGACTTGGGTATTATGATAACAGCATGCATTTTTCAATTACAAAATATTGTTGTCTGTAGGTGGTAGAGGAAGTCAAGGAGCTGATGAAGCTGGGTGGAATACAGTGCCGATTGCTAAAAGTAGCAGGCCTATTGATACGAGTAGGCTAAGTAAGATTACTAAGGTAAGGGATTGGTCTCCTGAAATGCAACTTGCTTTAAAAATATCAAATGGAAATGGTATTTGGTACTTGAATTCTATCCCCTGTCCACACCCACACAAACTGTTTTTCTTAAACAGGCGGCTGGGGCCATAGATTACAACAATCAAGTGCTGGCACCAGCTGGTCGACTTGGTGGCTGGGTTAAAGGGAGCAGTGGTGGATCTGGAAGCAAGCCCAGTGATGCAGGTAACATCAAGATTTAACCATTTTAGGAAAGTCATTCTGGCCAATATAGAAACAGTTATCGAGACGTTAAGGAACTGCAGATAGTCATTTACAAACAAAGACAGTGTTAGAGTAATATAGTATCACCGTGCTGAAAAATACCTCGTGTGGACAAAGGGCGCCCTTGCTGGGGCCACTGCTTCACGGATCTGTGTTCAGCCATGACAGCTCTTCTCGGTATGCATTTTGCGCAATCGTGTGACTGCATGGGGCTTCACTTTGCTCCAGTTTCTCCCACGTCCTAAGGATGCGCTGGTAGATTAATTGGTTAACATAAATTAACTGCTAATGTAAGAAAGCGGCAATAGAAATGAGGGAGAAACATAGAAACATAGAAACTAGGTGCAGGAGTAGGCCATTCGGCCCTTCGAGCCTGCACCGCCATTCAATATGATCATGGCTGATCATCCAGCTCAGTAGCCTGTACCTGCCTTCTCTCCATACCCCCTGATCCCTTTAGCAAAAAGGGCCACATCTAACTCCCTCTTAAATATAGCCAATGAACTGGCCTCAACTACCTTGTGTGGCAGAGAATTCCACTGACTCACCACTCTGTGTGAAGAAATGTTTTCTCATCTCGGTCCTAAAAGACTTCCCCCTTATCCTTGAGCTGTGACCCCTGGTTCTGGACTCCCCCAACACCGGGAACAATCTTCCCGCATCTAGCCTCTCCAACCCCTTAAGAATTTTATATGTTTCTATAAGATCCCCCCTCAGTCTTCTAAATTCCAGCGAGTACAAGCCCAGTCTATCCAGTCTTTCCTCATATGAAAGTCCCGCCATCCCAAGGATCAATCTGGTGAACCTTCTCTGTACTCCCTCTAAGGCAAGTTGATGAGCATATGAAAGAGCATGTTGCAGGTGTAGGGAAAGCTTCCTTGTATCATTCTTATTAACCACTTAAATAACGTTAGACAATGATTCAAAGTCCAGGTGAAGCTGCGTTTTTGTATCCCTTTGTAAATTAACCTCTGAATATGTGGTATTCCCCATGCTAGATCAGTGCTTATTCTGTTAACATTCTGCTCAAGAATAATTAACAGTATATTGGTTTATAAATGTTCACTGTAAACTATATAGCTATTTCCCATTTGTGTATTTAGGTGTGGATTCAGGAAAGACAGCCACATTAAATAGATTTTCAGCTCTCCAGCAGTCTTCATCCACAGATAATTTTGATGCACGAAGAGTGGTGGCCAGGCAAGTTGATGAAATTGATTACTAGAGGTTTATATATAAATCTGTGTTTGTATTGGAATTCCACTGATCTGTGCACAGCAATAGAAATACATTGAATGCACTATGTAGTGTTTGTGCTATTTTGGAATTGCTTAATTTGAAAATAATTTTGGGAGTTTAAGGGATGGAGGCAACCCCTACATTGGATGAGGTTGCCTTCCCAGAAGATGGGCTGTCTTGCAACTTTGTGTGCAGTAAAATGGCGGTGTCTGCAGCTGCATCAGGAAAAGTATGGTAAGAAGCAGCGTATTTTTCGGAGTGGATTTGTGAACATAAACACACATTGTTGGAGGAGCTCAGCGGGTTAGAGAGCATCTGTGGAGGGATTGGACAGGTGATGTTTTGAGTTGGAACCATTCAGATATTTGCAATAAGGGGCAGAAATCTGGCAAGTGATGGGAGAGACGGGACAAAATCTGGCAAGTGATGGGAGAATACAGATGAGAGGGGTTGGGCTGATGGGCGGAAGAAATGACACCTAGAGGTGAAAAGGAGACAAAAGATTGTCGCACGAGAAAAGAGGAGTAAAATGTAACACTAGCGGGAGGGATACTGGTGGAAGGAGCAGGGGGGTTAACAGAGAAATGGGGGTTTTGAAGATGGGAGATGAATGTACAAAGGAGGGGAAAGGAACCTAGTGACTCGGGGTGTGAGAAGTGTGTCGCACCTGGCTGGGAGAGATGGTGGAAGGAGAAAGAAAGGTTAATTGAAATTAGACACTTTTCAGACAATGTGGGCTGTACGTTACCCAAGAGGAATTTGAGATGCATTCCCCCAGTTTGCGTGTGGCCTCACTCTGACAATGGAGGCGATCAAGGACAGAGATCAAAATAGGAAGAGGATGTAAAATGGTTGGCAACCAGGCAATTCAGCAGGGCTTGGCAGACGGTTCAGCGAAATAGTCGGCTGGTTTATGCTGATGTAAAGGACGCCACATCGAGAGCAACAAATGCAGCAGATGATGTTTGAAGAAGTGCTTTTGAACCACTGTCACATCTTGGAGGGGTTGCAAGAGGCTCTGGATGGAAGTGAGTGAGGATGTGATGGGCTGCTGTTTGATCTCGTGTGGTTTTGGGGGACTGGGTGGGTTGAGTTTGAAGGGATGAATGAACCAAGGAGTTGTGGAGTGAGTGGACTCAATGCAATGTAGAGGGAGTGGACTTCAGGGAGGATGGAGACAGGAAGATGTACAAACTAATTTCCCTGTGCTTGGATAAAAGGCTGTTCATTTACCCTATATATTCCCCTTGTGATTTTGTACACCTCTCAGGACCCCTCAGCCTGCTGTTCTCCAAGGAATAAAGTTCCAGCTTGCTCAACCTTTCCTTATAAGCTCAGGTGCTGGAGTCCTGGCAATCCTCCCTGCGCTCTTTCTTTCCTAAGCAGGGTGACCGCAATTGAACACTCATCTGTTTTGCAACCAAATGGGGGGGAAAAAATCATGTGTTGAAATTGAGTTTGAGTCGCAATTCGTTTAACATGGATCTCTTTTTCTGGGATGTTCAACAGGAGTAGTTCAAGTCGCGATAGAAGTGAAAAAGGTGACCGTGAGCGAGGAGACCGGTTTGAGAAAAATGAACGTTTAGAGAGAAGTGAGAGGAGTGATCGGTTTGACAGAATTGAACGCAGTGAAAAGGGCGACAAAAGCGATCGCGTTGAGAAATCTGAAAAGACTGACCGCAACAGGCCTCCACTTACCAAGAGAAGCTACAGCAAAGAAGTAGATGACCGAAGTAGGGAACGGGAACGACGAAATTCTCAAGAACCAGTAAGACGTGTGGCCAGCATGACTGAAGAGAGAGATCGAGGCTATGCGAGAGATCCAAGTAAAGAGCCTGGTAAGTTATCTGATTTTAAAATTTATTTGGGAATTCTTAACAAGAACATTGCATTCTATAGGTACCATTTTAAAATTATACACTACATTTTGCAGTTGTTTGGTGCCTTCGCATCAGGATTACTATAACTATCAAAGCGCTTCCACATTCTAATATTTTAATGAATAATATAGCACAGTTTGGTCCTTTCCAGAATTGTATACTTTCAATGACAAGCTGCTGGAAGACCTCAGTGGGTTCTGCAGCATCTGTGGGGGCAGGGAAGGAAATATTAATGTTTAGAGTCAAGACCCTGCATCAGGGCTGAATGACATGTAGATGCAGCAGGAAATTGGGAATGCTAATGGAATCCTGGCTTTTATTTCAAGGGAAATGGAGTACAAGAGAAATCCTACTGCAACTGTCATTTGGTGTACGGGTATTATATTAGTGCAGACAGTCTGTACTAAGTTTGCTCCTTATCTGGAGACTCGTGGAACTGCGGAAGCTGAAAACTTGAGCATAATGCAGTGCCAGAGTAACTCAGCGGGTCAGACAGCATATGGAGAGAGTGGAAGGTGACCTCTTGGCAGTTTCTTGATAAGATCCTTGGCAGCTTTCCACTGGATGGCTGGCTCTAGGCTTGGGCGTAACACAGGTAGAAACAAAAAACTAAAGATGGAGGTTAACGCACAAAAGAACATAGTGCTGGAGTAACTCAGCAGGTCAGGCAGCATCTCTGGAAAATATGGACAGATCCGTATCCAGATCCATCGAACTGGTCAGGCCCTGACTGGCCTTGAAAAAACAAGGAACTGAAACTGTTGTATGCATGTCAGTCCTCAAAGACAATGAAGTGGCCACATGATTTATTGATTGAGGCTTGAAACTTTTTTCCAGTCGCATCATCGAGTTTGTTTACGGTACCGTTTGAATCATTTAAATTTTGTGTGCAGAAAGGTATTGTAAGCTTTATTCAGTACATGTTGGTAAATAACCACTGATCAAGGCACATTTAAATTAAACATTGCAATTATCTACATTGTGGGAAGGCTGCAGTGATTCAGACAAGTTTTTAAAAAACTTATTCCAATTATTATTTTACCAGTTAAGCTTGAACCAGTCTCTGTTTCTACAACATCTGATAAACCTACCCTTTCTGATGAAGAGCTTGAAAAGAAATCCAAGGCCATCATTGAGGAATATTTGCATATCAATGATATGAAGGTGAGCACAAATGTTAATCAGTTCATTATGTTTGAACAGATTAAGTAGCAGTCCTATTTATTTTGGCGACTTGGAAAATTAGCTCGTCTGCGCTGTAGAAAATTATTCAAGGCAGATTGTACAGCATTGTAACTGGTGGTGTAGGAAAAAAACCTGCAGATGCTGGTTTAAATCGAAGGTAGACACAAAATGCTGGAGTAACTCAGTGGGTCAGGCAGCATCTCGGGAGAGAAGGAATGGGTGACGTTTTGGGTCGAGATTCCTTCTCTCCAGAAATGCTCCTGACCCGCTGAGTTACTCCAGCATTTTCTGTCTAACTTCGATTGTAACTGGAAGTGATGGGCATGGAAAAAACAGTGAAGTCAACTGGCAATTGATGAACTAACAGTCATCCCACAGCAAATACCAGACTGTGTGTGTGCAGCCTACTAATTCATGAATTTGCCCATTGTTTATCAAGTTTTGTTTAGTCATATAGATTGGACAAATTAAATTGTTGTAGGTTGCAATGACCTACAATGATCTATTTGTATTATTCACTGAATGACTAGGGTTGCTAGTTTAAAGCTGAAGTTTCAACTTCAATTAAATTTGTACATATATGATGAGATGTGACCGCACAACGGCACAATTTCTGCACTGGAGACCTAGGTTCTATCCTGACCTCGGGTGCTGTCTGCGTGAAGTTTACAAATTCTCCCTGTGACCACATGGGTTTCCGCCAGATGCTCTCTGGGTTCCGCACACATCCCAAAGACGTGCAGGTTTGTTGATTAATCGGCGCTCCAGTTAGATCTTAGGCCTACTATTGGGGCCATAGACCTGCAAGACACCTAGACAAAATGGCTAGACCTGCAAGACACCTAGACATAAGCCTGTTGTCTTAAGGGAAGTGATGCAGAAACTAGGTGTTGTTGGTTATTATGAATTCATAATGTATCAGGATAGTTTCCTAGAATATACGAGGGACCAACTGGAGAAAAGGCTATTGACATTGGTAGAACTCAAATTTGATTTGAGAGCGAAATTGGCCTTGGAACTAATGCCTAATCTTAAAGGGAATCTCAACGGTATGTCGATTGAGTCGGCTAAAATGGATCAGTAAAGTTGATTAATGATGGACAGACATTTAAGGAAATATTTCTAATCGTGGCATACGGTATAAAAAGACTAAGACAAATGCACATTGAGGCTAACTAAGGAGCTCCAGTTAGATCTTAGGCCTACTATTGGGGCCATAGACCTGCAAGACACCTAGACATAATGGCTAGACCTGCAAGACACCTAGACATAAGCCTGTTGTCTTAAGGGAAGTGATGCAGAAACTAGGTGTTGTTGGTTATTATCTAGCAAAACTTAGGATTTGGAGAGATCCCAGAGAAATGTATGGCCATTATTCCATGTGGAAACAAAGGTTTAGGCCCGTTAACCTTTAATCTACCACTGGGGAAAATGCTGGAATCAATAATTAAGGAGGTAATCAATAATCAATAATTAAGGAGCAGAATATTTAGAAAATCATTAAACAATCAACCAGAGTTAATATGGTTTTATAAAAAGAATATTATATTTGACAAATTTGCGAGTTCCTCGATGTAATAATGGGTTGGATAAAGAGGAACCAATAAACGCAGTGTATTTAGTTTCTAGAACATTTTTGATAGTGCCTTAAAGGAATTACAACGAGGTAAGAGTGTGTTGGCTTATTAAAGAAAGGTTGGTACAGAAAGGGTTTGGCTAAGTAATGATGCACTTGGGTTGAAGGCTGTGTAGAGAAGGTTCACTAAATTCCAGGGATGAAACCATTGATCGTGGTCAACCAGGTTTGATTTGAACTCTTTGGAGTATAGAAGAATGAAGGTTTGCCTTATTGAAACAGATGCTGATGGATTGACAGGATGCATGCTGACAGAATATTTTCCGGAATGGGATTTTCTAGAATGAGGAACATTGTTTAAAATAGGAAGTCACCCTATTATAGGTGGAAATGAGGAGAAATTTCTCCTGAGGGTTGTGAATCTTTGGAATTCTTCACCTCCGATCTTTGAAGAGATTAATCAAGGAGACGCAAAATGCTGGAGTAACTCAGAGGACAGGCAGCATCTCTGGAGAGAAGGAATGGGTGATGTTTCGGGTCGAGACCCTTCTTAATCAAGGAGACAACTGCCAGACATTCAAATTTAAAACCAAGTTGAGGTATATAGGGAGTGAGAGAATATAAAAGTATTGTTGAGGATGAGAATAGATCTGTTACAACTGTTTCGTTTCGTTGGGTTGCTGCTGTCTAAATTACTTAAATTATTGCATCTTATGGGAGGCGCATTCCCAATCTCGTTGTACCCCTGGGTACAATGACAATAAAGATGTATTGTATTGTATTGTAGATCATCCATGATCTTGCTGTATGCTGGGGCAGGATCGAGGGCATAAATGGAGTTGTTATTTTCACAATAAAGAGGTTATAACCATATATTGGCAACGTGGTATTTTATTCTGTGATATTCATTATTATAAAGCAGCATATCTTCTAATAAGCTACATGAAATACAGGCGCTCCTCAACTCTCGATGGGGTTCTGTTCCGAGAAACCCATCTGAAAACAATAATATCGTAAGTCGAAATGCGTTTAATACACGTGATCACGTGGCCGGAAGCGAGCTGCCGTTTGCACCATCGCAAAGTCGAAGCATCGTAAGGCGGGGAGCATCTGTATTTAATATTGTTCATTCAGAAGTTGGGCATATTACTATAACAATATTTTGTGCAATTTTAAAAAGGAAATTGAAAGCCTATTTAATTTTCTTTAGGAAGCATTGCAATGTGTACAGGAACTTGAGTCATCTAAGATTCTACACGTCTTTGTTCGAAGTGGGGTGGAGTCAACTTTGGAAAGAAGTGCAATAGCAAGAGAACATATGGGCATCCTTCTGTACCAACTTGTAAAAGCTGGCATTCTGTCAAAACAACAGTATTACAAAGGGTAAGAATGTACACACTGTGTGCACTATGGACTTGCAAGTTTCGTTACACATTAACCTGTTAATTTTACCCAAAATGTTTTCCAGCCACATCATTTTAAAAAGGCTTTTCCTTTCTGGGAATTTGATCAAATGTTTCTAAATGACCTAAATCACTTTGTTTTCTTGCTCTGCCCTCCCCTCTATCTTACAGGCACTTGATAACTGGGTGTTTATTTCTTAGCTTTAAATAGCTTATAAATTTGAGGTTATACTTCAGCATGAGTGTGATCTGTATTAGTAGATGGAACGAGTACCCTTCTGTATTTAAAACTTAAATGTTTTTAGTTAATTATTTGTTCTATACTAAGGCTTTTATTTTTATGTACCACAGGCTAAGTGATACCCTTGAAATAGCTGAAGATATGGAAATTGATATTCCACATATATGGCAATACCTTGCTGAACTAATTGTTCACATGTTGCATGATGGAGGTATACCAATGGCAGAGCTTTTCAGGTAATGTTTCCATTTGTAATGTGTTCACCTAGCAGCTGTTTCAAAATGATAACCGTCATAGGGTGGAGACTGGGAATTATGGTGAATATTAAATTTCATTTAAAAATAGCTTTTCTAGCACTTTACATCACCATGGAGTTTTAAGCCAATAAATTCTGAAGTGTAGCCGCTGTTAACTCAGCAAATACGTGCACAGAACAAGGTTTTAAGCAGTAATTAAAGAAATGTTTTTTGGTGATGAAGATTGTGGGATATATTTTAGCCAGGACACCAACCATTTTGTCCCTTTTCAAATAACATCAGGGTTTTTTAATGTGAACAAAGTAGCACTTGCAATATGTATGTAACAGCGTTCAGAATGGTTTTGTACCATAGAATGGTGCTCAAACTAATGATCTATTTGTATTATTCACTGAATGACGAGGGTTGCTAGTTTAAAGCTGAAGTTTCAACTTCAATTAAATTTGTACATATATGATGAGATGTGACTGCACAACGGCACAATTTCTGCACTGGAGACCTAGGTTCTATCCTGACCTCGGGTGCTGTCTGCGTGGAGTTTACAAATTCTCCCTGTGACCACATGGGTTTCCGCCAGATACTCTCTGGGTTCCGCACACATCCCAAAGACGTGCAGGTTTGTTGATTAATCGGCGCTTCCAAATTGCCCCAGGTCCGTAGGGAGTGGATGAGAAGGTGGAATAACATTGAACTAATGTGAATAGGTGAGCAATGGTTGGCGTGGACTCTGGGCCAAAGGGCCTGTTTCCGTGCTGGATCTCTAAATGAAACTTAAAGCTAAATATGGATGTCTTCGGGTTAGTTGATTTAATAGATAGTAATGTTTGTTCCTGGCAAATAACGAGTGCAATGTCTTCCTCTTGGCATTCAGTGGCATTGCTTTCATTTAATCTTGCCAATTATAAATATGTTGAGGTTCGCTGTTGATTGGAAAATCTAATTGAAGAAGCTACTTGTATTTTGGTTAAAATGGCTGGTCAAAATATGTGTATTCTGGTCAATGATTGCCATCTAGACTCCAAAGCCATTCTGACTATTTGCAACATTGTGCTGGACATGTGCATCAATGTTAGTAGTGAGAATCACCAAATATTGCTGTTCATTTTGTTTAAATTCTAGAAATCCCCAAACATCGACATTTAGATTTAGAGATACAGTGCGGAAACAGGCCCTTCGGCCCACTGAGTCCGTGCCGCCCAGCGATCCCCGCACATTAACACTATCCTACACACACTAGGGACAATTTTTACATTTACCCAGTCAATTAACCTACATACCTGTACGTCTTTGGAGTGTGGGAGGAAACCCGAAGATCTCCGAGAAAACCCAAGCAGGTCACGGGGAGAACGTACAAACTCCATACAGACGGCGTCCGTAGTCAGGATCGAATCTGAGTCTCCGGCGCTGCATTAGCTGTAAGACAGCAACTCTACCGCTGCGCCACCGTGCACATTCTCAAGTTTGAAGATAGACACGATGCTGGAGTAACTCAGCAGGCCAGGCAGCATCTCAGGAGAGAAGGAATGGGTAACGCTTTGGGTCTAGACCCTTCTTCAGTCTGAAGAATGGTCTCGACCCGAAGCGTCACCCGTTTGTTCTCTCCTGAGAGGTTGCCTGATCCTCTGAGTTACTCCAGCATTTTGTGTCTACCTTTGATTTGAAGCAACATCTGCAGTTATTTTCCTACACTTCTCAAGGTTTGGGGCTGCTTGGGAGAGGGGAAAATGAGCGGTTCACTCGGATCTTCGAGGATAGTTAGAGATGGGCCAGTGATCTTCCACAAAGACACTTTAAAAAAGGAAACGCCTTCTAACATTGCAGATGTATGCAAGCAGCAGGGGACCTGGCGTCGAGAGTGATGGGGGAACAACAAGACTGAGTACTTTTGTAACTTGCTCAGCGCCAGAAAAGTGGCGATTCTTTGTGTACTTTGTGTGAATTGGATGCAAAAACAGAATTTCACTGTGCCTTGATACTTTATACAATAAAGTATAATTGAAAATAGACTGGGGTCCCTCGATGAGCCACGGGTAAAGTTGAAGTAATCCTTTCATTTGAAAGTCTTTTTGAAATTAATGTGTTTTTTAACATCTTTTCCCAACAGAGAAGTGGCCAAGCCACTTATCACCATTGGAAAAGCTGGGCTTCTGCTTGCTGATCTTCTATGTTTACTTTGCAAAGAATTGGTAATTTCTTTTCATTTGTCTAAGAGCATACTTTTCTACGCATGAAATTTTAAGTTTCTAAATCCCAAATATTGTCAATGAAATTGTGCAGAGCCGAAAGAAGGCAGGTTCGTTGTGGAGAGAAGGAGGTCTGAGCTGGAAGGAATTCCTTTCTGAGGAACAGGACGTCAACAAGTTTGTCACTGACAAGGTATTTCATAATTGAATTTGTATCCAAGCTTTGCATTTGGGGCACGGCAATGATAATATACACGCTAGCCATAGTCATACAGCACAGAAACAGGCCCTTTGGCACAGCTTTCCCATGCCGGCCAAGGTGGACTCTATCCCTCTAAACTGTAGATGTAGCCCAGACCATCACACAAATCAATTTCCCTTCCATGGACTCCATCTACACTACACGATGCCTCAGCAAGGCCAGCAGCACAATCAAGGACCAGTCTCTCCTTGGTCACTCCCTCTTCTCCCCTCTCCCATCAGGTAAGAGCACAGAAGTTTGAAAAAGCATACCTCCAGGTTTGTGGACAGTTTCTTCCCAGCTGTTCTTAGGCAACAGTCCTCTCACCAGTTAGAGTGCGGTTCTGACCTCCCATCCACCGCATTGGAGACCTTTGAACTATCTTTAATTGGATTTTATCCTACGCTAAATGTTTATACCCTTTATCCTGTATCTGTACACTGGGCAGCTTGATTTGTAATATATAGCCTTTGTTTTGTTGACAACAAAAAGCTTTTCAAGGTACCGCTGTACACGAGACAATAATGAACTAAAGTAAACCTTTCTATCTACCTGTCCAAATGTCTTTTAAATGTTTTAGTTTCTGTCTCAATTAAATCTTCTGGCAGCTCATTGCTGATGGCCTGGTATTGATTCTGCTACTCTGGATAAAAGGCTATGCATTTGCCCTTTTGAACCCCTCATGATTTTATACATAGCCTGCCCCACCTCTCCCTTTATGTCCTGGCAACATCTTCTCTGCACTCTTTCCTGCTTAACACCTTTCCCATTACAGAGTGTCCCAAACTGAACACGTTGCTCTAAATGGGACCTCACCCGCATGATGTGCAGCTGTAATCTAACATCCACCTTCTGTAGACTGACTGATGAAGACCAATGTGCCAAAAGCCTCCTTGAACATGCTCATCTGCCCACCATGTCTGCGCTGAATATACTGAGATAAGCTAATCTCATCTGCCTACATATGATCCATACTCCATTCCTAGCATATCCATATGCCAATCTAAAAAGCCCCTCAAATGACACTGTCATATCTGCCTCCTCCACCACCCCTGGCAGTGTGTTCCTGGCACACACCACTCTATTTTTTTAAAAAACTTTGTCCCAGGCATCCGAGGGGAAAAAGGTTCCACCAGTCTACCCTGTCTGTGCTGCTCATAATTTTATATACTTCTATCAGGCCTTCTTCATGCAGCATTTTGGTAGACCCTCAAAGCCTCCACATCCTTCCTGTAGTGGGACTACCAGAACTGCACACTATACTCCCAATGCAGCCTAGCCAAAGTCCTATAAAGCTGCAATGTGACTTCCTAATTCTTGCACAAATGGCCCGATCAATGAAGGTGATCATACCACACATTTTCTTTCCCATGCTATGTGTGTTGCCACTTTCAGGGAGCTGTGGACCTGGACTCCAAGATCCCTCTGCACATCAATGCTCTGGTCATCAACCATTTGCCCTCCTAAATTGCAACACTTGCTGGTATTAATGTCCATCTGCCATTTCTCTGCCCTCTTCTGTAATTGATCTGCATCCCGCTGAACACTTTGACAGCCTTCCTCACTGTCCGCAACTCCAGGCATCTTGGTGTCATGTACAGACTAAGTAACCGTTGCTTCTACATTTATATCCAAGTCAATTCTATACATCACAAACAACATAGGTCTCGTTGCAGATCCCCGTGGACTTTGAGCAAGAATAATGGTCTTCTACCATAATCCTTGGTTGTCTAGGAGTCGGCCAGTCCTGGATCCATATGACCAAGTCGCCGTGAACCCTGTGCACTTTTCATCTTCTGGTTCAGCCCATCAATTACAGTTGTGTAATTAGGCAATATGTTTGCTTCCTGAAAAACACATTGCTAGTTTTGATATTTGACCTGGTATCTAATCATATCTATAAATCATAAGCAATT
The DNA here is from genome assembly GCF_053455715.1 of Rhinoraja longicauda. Classification (NCBI taxonomy): domain Eukaryota; kingdom Metazoa; phylum Chordata; class Chondrichthyes; order Rajiformes; family Arhynchobatidae; genus Rhinoraja; species Rhinoraja longicauda. Next base: position 1,868,650 of record NC_135965.1, on the reverse strand, counting down.
TTAAGAGATTTCTTTGTGAAGATCTTAGAAATACTACTTAATGCAGGGAGTTTGCTGTTAATTGACAAATATTCATGTCCACGCATCATAACACTGGCTGCAATGTGCCATCTACAAAATGCACTGCATTTACCCCAGCAGTATCTCAAAGAGGAAATGTAACGAGACTGATTGCAATGATAGTGGGTTTGCCTCATTAAAGTGGGATTGGATAGACTGGGGTTGTAGATGCCCACAGAATGTTTCCCCTGGGGGAGAATTCTAAAACCATGGGATGTGCTTTCAGAAGGTTGGGCTTTTAAGATAAATTCTCTTTCCACAGAGAATTTTGAAATTTCCTGTCTTGAGAGGGCCACGTGAAGCATCAACATTGTTTTCATTCAAAAACTGAGATGTGTGGATTTGTAGACATAAAGGGAATAATGTGATATAGAGACATGGCAGAGCTGGGACAGCAGCCATGAATGGCATGGCATGCACCAAGGAACTTACTCTGACTTGTCCTGGATTGTACCTCCATGTAGACTCTTGAGTCTGCTCTGCCAATTATTGCAATCATGGCCAATCTCAATCTTCACCACTTTCCCATGTGATCTTTGTAACCCAGCATTTCTTTACAATCCTTAAATCTGTCAAGATCAACCTTGAATGACTTTTCTATTTCAATGATTGGTGGATTGAAGTTTCATCGTACGAAACGAATGCCCTCTAATGTTTGACATTTCCATCCTGGGGAAAAAGATTCTGACTGTCTACTCTATGTCTCATAATTTAATAATTCCATCAAGTCTCCACTGAACCTCTGACATTCCAGAGCAAACAATCCAAGTCAATCCAGCCTCTCTCTGTGGCTGACACCCCCTAATCCAGGCAGCAGTCTGAAGAAGGTTCTGGAACCGAAACGTCACGCATTCCTCTCCAGAGATGCTGCCTGTCCCACTGAGTTACTCCAGCGTTTTGTATCTACCTTCGATTGAAACCAGCATCTGCAGTTCTTTCGTACACAGCAGTCTGGTAAACCTCCTTTGCACCCTCTCAAACGTCTCTACATCTTCCCTGTAATTGGGCTGCCGGAACTGTACGCAAGTACTTTGCATCTCTGTTCACCAAGGACATGGAGGAAGGTGCGATCAGTGTGGGATATACTAATATCAGGGCAGATTGAGAGCCGGGAGATGTTGTTTGGACTCTTGAAGAGCACCAAGGCGGATAAATCCCCACGGTCTGAAAGGATCTATCCCAGCTTATTGCAAGAGACGAGAGAGGTAAATGCGGGGACCTTGACCAATATCTTTGAATCCTCTCACCAGAGGAGGTCCCGGAGGACTGGGAAGTAGCCAATGTTGTTCCTTTGTTGAAGGAGGGGAAGCGGAGATAATCAGGATATTACAGGCCAATTGGCCTCACATCAGTGTTATTCGGAATGGATTCTTTGGGATAGGATTAAGATGTGCTGTAGGGAATGAATGGGTCAGGCATCCTCTGGACGGATGGGACAGACAACATTTCTGGTCAGAGCCCTTTAAATTAATGAAGTGGGGGGGGGGGGGGGGGCGGAGAAAGCTGGAAAATACAGGTGAATCTGCCACCCTTGTCTTGCATTCAGTACTCCTGATGTGGCAGGACCAAGTGTAGACGAGGTGACTGTTTCACTGAGTACGTACACCCTGCCTGTCAAGTTGCATTGGATCTCTGGTTGCTAACCATTGAATCCCCCTTCCCATACCAACCTTTTGTCCTAGGCCTCCACTGTTACCAGAGTGAAGCCACGTGCAAAGTGGATGAACAGCACCTCATATTCTGCTTGGGTACATTACAATCCATTGGTATTTTGGATGTTTCTCTGGGATCCCCTCTCATCCTTCTAAATTTGAGGAAGGACATCCTTGCTATTGAGGCAGTGCAGCATAGGTTCACGAGGCTAATCCCCGGGATGGTGGGACTGTCATATGAGGAAAGATTGGAAAGACTGGGCTGGAATTTAGAGGGATGAGAGAGGATCTTATAGAAATGTATAGAATTGTAAAAGGACTGGACAGGCTGGATGTGGGAGGGGTGTTCCCAGTGTTGGGGGAGTCCAGAACCGGGGGCCACACAGTTTGAGAGTGAGGGGGAGACCATTTAAGGCTGAGATGAGAAGGGGCTTTTTCACCCAGAGTTGTGAATTTGTGGAATTCGCTGCCACAGAAGGCAGTGGAGGCCAATTCACTGGATGAATTTAAAAAAGAGTTAGATAGAGATCTAGGGGCTAGCGGAATCAAGGGATATGGGGAGAAGGCAGGCACAGGTTACTGATTGTGGATGATCAACCATGATCACAAAGAATGGCGGTGCTGTTTCAAAGGGCCAAATGGCCTCCTCCTGCACCTATTGTCTATGGTATGAACATTCAATTCTTCAATTTGTAATAATAACCCCATCCCATTGTGCACACATTACATCCACCACCCTGGTCACCCGGCTTTCCCCTCTAACTCCCTTCCCCGAGTCCCTTACTTTCCTTTTATATCTACTTTCCCCTCCCTGTCCCCTTCTACCAAATATCTCTTCCTCCGGCTTTACGTTTCACTCTTCCTCTTTCCTTATCTGACACCCACTTTTGTCTCCTTTGCACTGCTGGCCTTGTCTCCTGTTCACGTCTAGTCTGTTACTCCAGCCATGCCAATTGCCCCTTAACCCCCTCGCCTGTTTCCACCGATCACTGCCAGACCTTGCTTCAGCCCTTCCTTTTCCAGCTCCATCAGTCAATGGTTGAATGGTGCTTCATTGTCACATGTGCAAAGTGCAAACGTGCAGTGAAATTCTTTTTTATAAAGTCCAATATAGTATTGCCATATCATCTCCTGTAGGCAATTGTACAGAAATGGTCTACTGAGCCTGCATGTAATGGCGCCATGTTCCATGTCCAGTCCGTGCTCCATTTTGCTCTGAGTGGTGCTTGATTCAGGCAAGCCCCAAGCTGCTGCAGGGCACCACCCATCACCTTCCCTGGTCGAACAGCAACCGATGTCCCTCTCTTCGCCCGTCCACGTTTGTGCCCCGGGGTAGCCTCCTGCAGCCAACCTTGAAGGCATGATAGACCAGACCCTCTTCTACTGGCCTCAGTCCTCTCCCGTCTCATCCATCATCGCCTTCTCCATCCTTCCAGGCTCTGCTGCAGGATGAGCAGCAGCAGCTCGACGGGCTCCACTTCCAGCTACTGCCATTCTCCGGCACTCACGGTGGTCTGTCGGCTCTTGCGGTTGGCCACGTATTATTTGCTATCTGACCTGCTTCAGCTTCACCTGCTTAAGTTCCTCCAGCACTTTGTTTTTGGATATAAATGTATATGGGTTAGTTAGTTAGTTTGCAGACGACACTTAAATTAGCGGAGTAGCAGAGGGTGAGAAAGGTTGGCAGAGGGAGAGCAGGATATAAATCTGTCTGAAGAAGGGTCTCGACTATTCCTTTTCTCCAGAGATGCTGTCTAACCTGCTGAGTTACTCCAGCCCTTTGTGTCTGTAATCAGTTACAGATATTGGTGACACAATAGCAGATGGAGTTTAATCTGGACAAGTGTGAAGTGTTAAACTTTGGGAGGTCAAATGTAAAGGGAAAGAATGCAGTTAATGGCAAGACCCTTTGACAGCGTTAATGTACTTGGGATCTTGTGGCTCCATGAAAGTGGCGTGGCAAGTCAATAGTTGAATGTTTGCCATTATCAATCAGGGCATTGAGAATAAGAGTCAGGTAGCAATGTTCTTTTATAAAACCTTGAGGCCGCATTGCAGTCTTGTGTGCAGGTCTGGTCACCCCAACATAGGAAGGGTGGAGGCTTTGGAGAGGGTGCAGAAGATGTTTAACAGAACGCTGCCAGGGTTTGAGAGTATTAGCTGTGAGGGTTGGACAAACTTGCACTGTTTTCTCTGGAGCATCAAAGGTTGTGCTGACCCGAGAGAAAGTATCTGATCACTTACAACTCTTACCTTTAATTTTCCACCATTTAAAAATCTACATTTTTTATTTGTTCTTCTGAAATGGAATTTCATATTTTTCTTAATTGAACTGTTAATGTTTTGCTCATTTGTCCATTGTGCTTTTGCAAGTCACATTTCCACTTTGTATCAGCAGCAAATTCAGATAAATTGTCCTCCGCATGTCCTTAACTGATCCTTGAGGCTCTTGGCCAATTCAAGAATTCCAACTTGAGGTTCCTCTGGTTTAACTCTGCTGTTTGTTTTTTTAACTAATTCCCCATTCATTCTTCCCTTCTTCTGATAACTAACAATTGACCGCCTGGCTTTTGTTTTACTGTCATTGAAAACTGTACATTTGGTATTTGCCTATCTACTAGGACTTTCCAGAATCTGGGGATCTGAGGATGGCAATCAATGCATGATCACAATGAATGGCGGTGCTGGCACGAGGGGCCAATTGGCCTCCTCCTGCACCTGTTTTCTATGTAGTCAAATAACTCAATTTAAAATGTCTAATTTCAATTTTATCTACTTATAGAAAGTAGAATTTACTCTGGGAAATGAATCTGATCTTGAGACAACGCCAGACAAAATGGAAATGTCCTTTGATGAACTGTGCGAACAGTTTGATAACCTAATTAAGGAGAAAGCTGAAAACCAAAGAATATTTGATTGGATTGAAGTAAGTTTACAACGTAATCATGCTAAACTTTATTTTGCAGCAGAGGAAATATCTTAATTTAGAAAGAAAAAGTTATAGATTCACTTTTTAATATTGGGTACTGTAGCTTATATGCCAATATGCACAATTTACTAAGTGGAATTGACTTTTGTAAAATTGGCTTCCCATAAATTTCATATTGTGTTAAATATTTAAAAATTTGCAGTGTTCCGCATTTGTGGAGAGTGGGGGTTGGAAATGAGATCCTTATTATCTTTCGATGCCGAAGTGCAGCTTATATAATCATACAGTAAAGAGCTCAGTGTAGTTGTAAATAGTAATTTAACAAAGTAATATCTGTGTTCTAGGCCAATTTAGATGAAAAGCAAATGATTTCACCACTCTTCATCAGAGCATTAATGAAGTCAATCTGCCATTCTGCTGTTGTATGTAAGTATACCTTTGATTTTTGTCTTAGCATTGAAAAAAATATTCAAAATTATTAATCCGTTCTTCCTTCCTTTTCATCCCCTTTCTTGCTTGCCCATTTTAGTTGAAAACCCTATTCGTGTTGATGTGGACATCATTCAAAATAGGGCAAAAGTCCTGTCAAAATACCTGAATTCTGATCCCCAGCGTGAGCTACAAGCACTATATGCCCTCCAGGCCTTAATGGCAATATTAGAACAACCAGCAAGTAAGTAGAGCATTTGTTTTTTTAACTTTTCGTAGACCACCTGCAGCTTTTGTTTAATCTGAGGACAGGTCTGAAAAAATCCGCACATTTCAATCCTGAAGATTTATTGACAACTTCATAGTGTTTGGAAAGCCTAATGTTGGTCTCTTTCCATTGTATGGATCAACATGTAATCATTCTGAAATGTTGCTGTAGCACAGCTTGAATGAATGACATTTTGCCTGGGCACTGAATTTAACACATCATTCCAATTATTTTCAAGTTTGATAAATCAGAACAACTTCTGTTAGATTTGCCATAAATTTGCTTTTGCAATTGCAGAAATGAGGTTACTTGCTACTTGTAGTGGTTGATATCACAGGTCCTACTTGTCTGACTGCTGAGATTTGGAGAGTAACATTTTGGTTCCGTCGTTTCTTGCAATTCCCACTAAAAGTGTATTTCCTATTGTAAACATAAGATTGGCACTTTAGTTATATACTAGATCAAGTGGACCCGTTAGGCCCAAACCTCTCTTGCATTGGTGCAGCATCCTGTCCTCCCCCCTCCCCTCTCTCAACCCTCCCCTCCCCCCCCACCCTCCCTCCACCCCACCCCCCTCCCTCCCTCCTCCCCTTCCCCTCCTTCACAGCCCTACCCTCCCCCTCTTCCCCTCCCCCCCACTCCATCCCCCTCAACCCCCCTTATCCTTCCTCCTTCACCCTCCCTCCACCCCCCTCCCTCCCTAGGAGATAGATTTAAACTTAAAATGTGAATAACTTAAAAAATATAACACCAATTTCAATAAAACTACTTGCATTATCACTAAAGTGATGATGGTGAGTAAGGGGAGCCTAAAATTGTTGCGCTATCATGTACCGTTTTGGCTGAAGTTCGATCACAAACAAACAAACGAGAGTTTTAGTATATATATTACTAAAGTTTTCCAATGCCATTTGGATGAAAATTTGTAGTGAAAGATGCCACAAGTTAAAAGCCGACAAATGTTCAATTTCTGATGTCACAAAAATGACTATTCAATGGACTATAGATGACTTTGAAAGGGTTTTCCTTGGCCATGTTCAACTCAAATCTGACTGAAATAGTGTTGATTGCAAGCATCTAAACCATGAATGGAAATATGGCACTCATTCACCAAATCTGCAGCAGTAGTTCCAATCATGGCCAGTGCTAATCCTGTTCTCGTCTGAGAGCATATGTCTGGCTCATATCCAAAGCATAAGCATGACCACAAGCATATAGACCATAAGCATGCATATATATATATATAAAACAACCGTGGGGCATGCCACTCACCTTAATAATGAGCAAAGCATTGCAACTTGAGTAAAATTCTGAAATTGGTCTGCACTCCACAGCCTGACCTGAACTCAACACGTACTTGGGATTCTGTACTGCTCTAGTCAGGTTGTAGCCTACAGTAAGATGTGGCAGAATGGTGATTATGTTGAATGTGATCATTTATAGGTGTCTGTTTGGGTACTTGCATTGAAAGGTATATATTTTCTTTTTCTTTTTTTTTGCAGGTTTACTAAGGACATTTTTTGATGTTTTGTATGATGAGGATGTTATATCTGAAGAAGCTTTTTATAAATGGGAGTCCAGTAAAGACTCAGCAGAGCAACAAGGAAAAGGAGTGGCTTTGAAATCTGTGACAGCTTTCTTCACTTGGTTGAGAGAAGCTGAAGAAGAATCGGAAGGCAATTAGAAATCATTATTGACACGTCAGTCATATAACGGATCGCATTAGGCAGATGAGGACTGTCCTTTTGAGTTTTTGCACAATCAAGTGCTTGGTTCTGAGAACGTCAATTCAATAAACCCTTGGTACTTCAAGGTTTTATCTATTTTTTAACATCAGCGGTTCATGTCTAACAAATATAACTATTTAGAAAAAAATGAGGGCTGCTGAGATGGTCCTTAAAATTAGGTGGTTGTCATGGGCATAGGAAAGTGGTGGGGCTTTTTGATTTTTTTTAAAAGAATGGTGGATACCTTGGTGTTAAATCACCAACGATGCAAACTAATTTAGGGATGCCAGGATATATCAACTTGGCTTCCCTATGCTAGATTATTTTGAGGGGCGGGGCACCCAGACCCTTGGACTCCTCTGTTCTTATGCCTATGAGTTGTATAAAAAGCCTTGAACAAGCCTGTAGTGGATTTTAAAAATCAGTAAGAGTTTAACAGTTTAATTAGACAAAACGGATAAACAGTACAGTTCCTAGATGATTCTACTTAATGTAGGACAGTTAGGGCAGTTCTGTAAATAAATGTTTTGCAATATTGCTAAATGTAATGCCATGTTATTTCTGCTGTCTTTGATAAAGTGCAGCAGTGTCTCCTGTATTTATAGAATTCCTGAGTTCATAAGGTGCTTGTAATTATCAACAAGAATGAATCCTTCATTGATTACAGTTTAAATGAATGTGTAAATACTTTTGCTTTATTAAGTATTTAATTAAAAATTAATGCCTCTTTTCACATCCGAAACTGGAAAATAAAGAACATATTGCAAAGTAATAAATGTGTGTTTTAATTCTCCTGGTTTTGCTTCAAGCAGGATCATCTGGCTACAGACGTCCATGTCTAAGGCTTCTGCAGTTCCAAGGCATGAAAATTTAAGTGCGTCAAAATTGTTACTGGGGTGTGCAGCTGTAAATCTGCAGTTTCAAATTTATCGTATGTTGTTGGCAATGTGATGTTTGGGCTCTATAAAACGAAACACTGGGATATTTTTGCATGTCCTTTTAATAATGGGATAAGATATTTTGATCTGTGAAATTAGAAAAAAATCTTTATATTAACATTTTATTCAAGTCAAAGTTGAATGAATGGCATTGGGAGTTTTTCAACACAGTTATACAGTTTGGTCACCTGCAGCAGTTTTTAACTGTTGAAGCAATCATTCACAAATTTTAGAGCAGAGAGTCTCAAAGAGAAAGAGAAACTGCTTGCACGGATTCAAATTCTGTTCTGATCAATATTGTAGCTCTCTCGAACCCATTTCTGTCAAGAAATGCTTGTTAAAAACCGACTTGTGAGTGTCCTGTTTTAGATTGGTCTTGACTATGTCTGTAAAAGCTAATTTTAATGTGCCCCCATCCAATGTATCTCTGTATGTCTTGTTGATATGGAAAAGTTGGTCAGCACATTTGAGGTTGTAGGTTTCAAAGTCTTGCCTGATGGTGCTGTAAATGTAGAAGTCCAAAAAGAGCAATGCACCAATTTTGTTTTGAATATTAAATGAGGAGGGTACTTTTGTGTGATTGAATTAGCATGGGATAAGATCTGGTTTATACTGAGTCGTAAGGCACGCAAATAGCCCATCTGCCCAACTCGTCCGTGCTGACCTAAGCTCATCCCATTTGGCCCATATCCCTCTAAACCTTTGCTATCTGTGTCCACCCAAGTGGCATTTAAATGTTACAGTGCCTGCTCAACAACCTCCTGGCAGCTTGTTCCATAAACCTCCACTCAAAATGAAAATGTTGCACCAGCTTTTATTAAATATTATCCCTCTCCGTAAACCGATATCGTCTGGTTCTTCATTCTGCTGCCCTGGGTAAAAGACTGCATTCATCTTGTCTCCTCATGATTTTGTACACCTCTGTGAGATGACTCATCAGCCTCCTGCGCTCCAAGGAGTAATGTCCTAACCTGTCCTATAGCTCAGCCCCTCAAGTCTTGGCTACATTATCATAAATCTTCTCTGCACGCTTTCCGGCTTAATGGCATCCTTCCTACAGTAGGGTGACCAAAACCGAACGCACTACTCCAAATGTGGCCTCACCAACAACATCTTGTATAACTGTAACAATGTCCCAACTTCAGTACTCAATACCCTGAACTGCTGAACGCCAATGTACCAAAAGCCGTCTTTACCATCCCATCTACCTGTGACACACCGCCTTCAGGGAACTGTGTACCTATCCTCCTAGATCCCTCTGGTCTACAATGCTCCACAGGGTCCAATCATTCACTGTGATGGTCCTGCCATGGTTTGACTTCTCAAAATGTAAAGGGCCTGTCCCACTTAGGTGATTTTAAGGCGACTGCCGGTGACTAGGCTGTCGCCGACAGTTCACCGATGGGTGTCGCGGGCATGATCGTGAGGAGTCTTCCAAGAATCGTAGTGGATCTCAGTGCGTCGCTGAGAAATCGTACGGAGTGAAATCTCTCGGTGACAGCTGGCTTGTCGCCAGGTATCGCTTACTGCGGGCGCTGTCGCATGCTGTCCCCAGGTTTGCTAGGTTCTCTTAGATGCATTTAGAAGCACATAATATTAAAATAAGTAAAGTCATTTCAAAATACCATAAAATGCTTGTGTTTAACCAATTTATTTACCGTCAGGACATTTGACAGGTAGATTGGAGGCGACAGTTTGACGGTCAGGTAAGCGTGGGAATTTTTGTGATATTTATGGCCATCAGCCATTACATTTAAAGTGGGCTCCCAACCCAGATATGCAACCCAGAAACCAGATATGTATCTCCTGTACATTTTCAAAGAATGCCCACACACTTTTCACATAAATCCACTTAACCACTTTTAAAATTATGTTTTTTAATACAGCTATTAGTAAACTGGAAGTAAATCCAGTTTATGCCTTGTTGCAGTGAAGCTTGGTTTTTAAGTAACCCATACAAGATTTTATAGTTCCAAACTCTCAAGTACTTACCAACTTGTCAGTGATTTCAGCGGAAAATTATGACGCCGGGGAAGCATTGACAGAGTGGGAATTTTGCGATGTTTCCGAAGACGCTGTAATCTCGACCTGACTCGGCATTGTCGTCGGGTAGAAGAAAATTTTGGCGATCTGCTACGACTTTGACAGTCGCCAAAAAAATCGCCTAAGTGGGACAGACCCTTAAATTTTGCACCTATCTGCATTAAACTCCTCTCAGGCATTCCTCTGCCCAATTGCCCAGCCGATCGAGGGCTTGTTGTCTTCACCTTCATTTTCTATTTAACACTCATGGCAAAGGTCTCAGCTATTTAAAGTGTAGCATTCCAACACAAAGCCTAATAAAGTAGTGATGGCCTTCAATAAGGATAGCTGAATCTAGCTGTTTGTCGTTCACACAGCTTTACTGGTTGCTTTCAGACAAATTCAACGGGAAGACAATTGCACAGATTTGTTTGTGGAACTTCAATTTAATCCGGAGAAATGCAAATGGGTAAGATAGGCAATTCCTTAGCACAGCATAAGTGAATAATTCCCCGTGAGTGACCACACTGATCGATGGGTGGTTTACAAAGACATGTGGGATGTTTACCATCACAGGTCAGGGCATAACTTAGAAGTTGTGAGGTAGTGTTGCAACTTTACTAAATACCAATTAGGCTGCCCTCAATGCAGTTGTGGTTGCCATACCGCTGGAGGACAAAGAGGGGAGCGATTGAATTGTTTTCTCCTTCCATCACAGTGAGGAATGCGGAGGAGTCGCTGTGGTGGATGTTCATGTTAAAATGTATTTTGTGTGTCCTGTTGCTTATGATTGTATGGCAAATCGCCTAAGTGGGACAGGTACCGCAAGGCTCGGTGCTGGGACTGCAGCTATTTACAAATACATTAATGACTTGGATTAAAAGTACCATTAGCGAATTTGCAGATGATACAAAGCCTGGGTGGTAGTGTGAACTGTGAGGAAGATGCTATGAGGTTGCAGGGTGACTTGGACAGGTTGTGTGAGTGGGTGGATGCATGGCAGATGCAGTTTAATGTGGATAAGTGAGGTTATCCACTATGGTGGTAAGAATAGGAAGGCAGATTATTATCTGAATAATGTCAAGTTAGGAAAAGGGGACGTACAACGGGATCTGGGTGTCAGTCACTGAAAGGAAGCATGCAGGTACAGCAGGCAGTGAAGAAAGCCAATGGAATGTTGGCCTTCATAACAAGAGGAGTTATAGGAGCAAAGAGGTCCTGCAGTTTTACAGTGCCCTAGTGAGACCGCACCTGGAGTACTGTGCAGTTTTGGTCTCCAAATTTGAGGAAGGATATTCTTGCTATTGAGGGCGTGCAGCGTAGGTTCACTAGATTAATTCCCGGAATGGCGGGACTGTCATATGTTGAAAGACTGGAGCGACTAGGCTTGTATACATTGGAATTTAGAAGGATGAGAGGGGATCTTATCGGAACATATAAGAATATTAAGGGGTTGGACACGTTAGAGGCAGGAAACATGTTCCCAATGTTGGGGGAGTCCAGAACTAGGGGCCACAGTTTAAGAATAAGGGGAAGGCCATTTAGAACGGAGATGAGGAAAAACTTTTTCAGTCAGAGAGTTGCAAATCTGGAATTCTCTGCCTCAGAAGGCAGTGGAGGCCAGTTCTCTGAATGCATTCAAGAGAGCTAGATAGAGCTCTTAAGGATAGCGGGGTCAGGGGGTATGGGGAGAAGGCAGGAACGGGGTACAGATTAAGAATGATCAGCCATGATGACATTGAATGGTGGTGCTGGCATGAAGGGCCGAATGGCCTACTCCTGCACCTATTGTCTCCTCGTATGTTGCAAAACATACTTGGCTAATAAAGTATGATTGTGAATACTGTAGGAAGCTGTCGAGTGCAGAGGAGATTCACCAGGATGTTGTCTGGAATGGGATGTTTTAATAATGGAAAGGATTGGATAGGCTGGGCTTGTTTTCACTGGAATGAACGAGGCTGCAGGGTGATTGGATAGATAGTCGGAACTGTTTTTCCCATGGTTGGGTTATCAAAAAAGGTCATAGATTTTTAAATCTTTAATCTACTCGATCTTGGCCTATGACTGATTTTCTCCATTCCTCCCCTCCCTCCATCCATCCATCCAAATTCATCTTTCTTGAGGTTCTTCAGGTCATAAGGAATAGGAGTAGAATAAGGCCAATTGGCCCATCAAGTCTACTCCACCATTCAATCATGGCTGATCTATCGCTCCCTCCTAACTCCATTCTCCTGCCTTCTCCCCATAACCTCTGACACCCGTACTAATCAAGAATCTATCTCCGCCATAAAAATATCCACTGACTTGACCTCCACAGCCCACGCTGCTTTCCTAGTTCATAGTAATATTTCATGCAAAATGGTATTTGAATTCCATGCTGGTTAGGTCAGTGTCTCCTGTCAAAACACTGAAAATGTTCCAATTATTCTTGTGCCATTCTCTTGACTGCAGTGTTTTCTTCAGCAACCTCAACATCTGCATTGTTTCCAACTAGCCCGTCACTCTCCAGTAATGGTTGCTTTTTGTTCTTGCTGGCCTCAACACCACCTTGCTGTCAACGTGCCTCATATAAATTAACAATCTTGACTTAAGCTAGACTTCCTGTTGTACGTTGACAACACCAGCATAATCCAAGCAATTCCACTTACTAGATTTTATCTTCAATTTTGAGTCATGGTTTAAAAAATTTCTCCAGTTAAGTCTGAAGTAACTAAAAACCCTGCCAAAATTTCCGTAGCCTCGCTGTTAATCTTTTTCAGTTCTCAATTGAATTGAATTATTTGACCCAATAAAGCCTCTATTTTTAAGATATTTCCACAAATCCAAAACGCTGCAAATTGTGTAATCTGATTAGCAAGTCAATCAGCTTCTCTATTCAGTTATAACTTCCAGCCACTTGCATTTTTTAAATAGCTCCTTTGCCCATCCAGTTATTCAACTGGGTGATCTTGCTTCTCAGTCGAAGGTGACAATTTTTTTTAGAGAATAGTTCTCTACTTTCCTCCTTAAACAGAAAAAAGTAGAGACGATCAAGGAAATTATAGGCCAGTGGGCCATGTGTGAGTAGTTACTGGAGAAAATTCTTTTAGGATAGGATTTACTTGCATTTGGAAAAGAATGGGCTAATTGGTAATGGTCAGCGTGGCTTAATATGCAGCAGGTTATGTCTTATTAACTTGATTGAGTTTTTTGAGGAGGTGATGTAGGTGATTGAAGTGGGTAGGGCAGTGGATGTTCATATGGATTTTAGTAAGACATGGTAGGCTAAAGATTAAGATGCATGTGATTAGTAATTTTGCAGACAACACCAAAATTGGTGGAGTTGTGGACTGAGAGAGGCTGTCAAAGTATAAAGCACAATATAGATCAGCTACAAAAATGGCTGGAGAAATGGCAGATGGAGTTGAATCCCAGCGAGGCACTTGGGGCAGACAATGGAAATGTCTTGAGGGCAGTCAGTATTATGGTTGAGGAGGTACTGAACGCATTTGAAGGTGGACACATCTGGACCTGATCAGATATATCCTTGGACACCGTGGAAGTTAGAGAATAATTTGCAAGTGTCCTGGCTGAGATATGAGTCGTCATTAACTACGGGTGAGGTGCTGGAAGACTGCACAGTGGCAAATGTGCCTCTATGTAAGAAGGGCTGCAAGTAAAAGCCCGGGAACTACACGCCATTGAGCCTAACATTTGTGGTCGAAAACTTACTAGAGAGTATTCTGAGGGATAAAATACACATGCAATTAGACAGGCAAGGCTGATGAGGGATAGTCAGCACAGTTTTGTACGTGGGAGATGGTGTCTCACGAATCGGAGTTGTTTGACAATGTACAAAAAGGTTGAGGGCAATACTGTAAATGTCTAGGGCAGATACAAAATGCTGGAGTAACTCAGCCGGTCAGGCCCCTCCCCTGACATCAGTCTGAAGAAGGGTCGCGACCCGAAACGTCACCCATTCCTTCTCTCCTGAGATGCTGTGTGTCCCGCTGAATTACTCCCAACATTTTGTCTACCTTCGATTTAAACCAGCATCTACAGTTCTTCCCTACACTGTTAAATGCCTTGCTGAAATCCATACAGGCGTTTACAAAGTTCCACGTGGTAGGCTATTCTGGAAGGTTAGATGGCATGGGGTCCAGGGAGAGCTGACCGACTGAAATGAAAATTAATTTCAAGGAAGGAAGCAGAGGGTGATAGTGGAAGGTTGCTTTTTGGACTTGTGATGTGCATCGAGGATCAGTGCGAGGTGCTATTTGTGGTTTATATCAACGATTTGGATGAGAATGTGCAAGGCAGGGTTAGTAAGTTTGCAGATGACACTAAAGTGGGTGGTATTGTAGACAGCAAAGATGATTATTTATCAAAGGTTACAGCATGAGTCCGAAGAAGGGTCTCGACCCGAAACGTCGCCCATTCCTTCTCTCCCGAGATGCTGCCTGACCTGCTGAGTTACTCCAGCATTTTGTGACTAAATACCATCGATTTGTACCAGCATCTGCAGTTATTTTCTTATACAGCATGACCTTGGTCAGTTGGGCAAGTGGGCGGTAGAATGGTTAATTGAGTTTGAGTAACATAGTCCGTTTGGTCCCTCTGAGTTAGACTATCCACAAGTTTTGAGATACCCACATGAATAAACCTAACAATTCTGCCCCTTCTAAGTCTTTTTGAAGTGCCAGTCAATATTGGGGAAGTGAAAGGTGCCCCTCTGACAGCCTTGTTGCTCCTGCAACGTTTCGTAATCTGTCTACATATTCCTTCCAGTAACTCCCGCGTGCTGTTGGAAAGCTTATAGTATATTAGGCCCATTAGTGATTGCTTATTTTTGAGCTCTACCCTTTAGCTCAATGGATGAACTCTCCAGAAGTCCCCTCGGAGTGCCGCAGCACATTCTCCGATTCATAACATAACTCCTCGACCTGTTACCTCCCCCTGTCACGTATAAAATACCAAAACTGGAATGTTGAGTTACCAGTCCTTGTCCCCCTCACAACCATGCAGTGATTCATGCTAAGTTTATTCTGTTTACCCATAGATACTCCTTTCAATGCAATAAACATTCAACCCATTACTTTCACCGTGCTCATTAACCTCTCCCTCCCTGTCCTTTTGAGACTTGCTGGTCCTAACCTCCACTCCTGTCAATCCTTCCATTTGCTGACCTGATACTCTGGTTCCCACCACCCTGTTATTTTTGTTTAAGTGCATCTTTCATGGATTGCTTATGCACAACAGCCAATACTTTTCACAGCGAAGAATGAGAGGGTCTCATTGAAAGATTCTACAAGGATATGGGAGGGACGTGTGGACCTAGCCTTGATAAGGGAATCTATACTAAGGGCTCGGGCTCATAAGGGAGCATAAATTATTTAAATAAGTATTATTTTCTGCATTCATTGAAATAGAAAAGTCATTCAAGGTTGATCTTGACAGATTTATGGATTGTAGAGAAATGCTGGGTTACAAGGATCACATGGGAAAGTGGTGAAGATTGAGATTGGCCATGACCACAATCTTTGGCAGAGCAGACTCAAGAGGCCACAAGATCCATCAATTCCAATACTTGTATTCTTTCATTTATTTGGCAAATGGAGTTAATATTCAGGACAAGTCAGAGTAAGTTCCTTGGTGCATGCCACACCATTCATGGCCGCTGTCCCAGCTCTGCCATGTCTCCATACCATGTTATTCCCTTTATGTCTACAAATCCACACATCTCAGTTTTTGAATAAAAACAATGTTAACGTGGTCCTCTCAAGACAGGAAATTCCAAGATTCTCTGGGAAGAGAATTTATCCCAACCTTCTGAAAGCACATCCCATGGTTTTAGAATTCACCCCCAGGGGAAACATTCTGTGGGCATCTACAACCCCAGTCTATCCAATCCCACTTTAATGAGGCAAACCCACTATCATTGCAATCAGTCTCGTTACTTTTCCTCTTTGAGATACTGCTGGGGTAAATGCAGTGCATTTTGTAGATGGCACATTGCAGCCAGTGTTATGATGCTTGGACATGAATATTTGTCAATTAACAGCAAACTCCCTGCATTAAGTAGCATTTCTAAGATCTTCACAAAGAAATCTCTCAAAATTGCTTATGATTTATAGATATGATTAGATACAATGTCAAATATCAAACCTAGCAATGTGCTCAGGAAGCAAACACATTGCCTAATTACACAACTGTAATTGATGGGCTGAACCAGAAGATGAAAAGTGCACAGGGTTCATGGCGACTTGGTCATATGGATCCAGGACTGGCCGACTCCTAGACAACCAAGGATTATGGTAGAAGACCATTATTCTTGCTCAAAGTCCACAGGGATCTGCAATGAGACCTCTGTTGTTTGTGATGTATAGAATTGACTTGGATATAAATGTAGAAGCAACGGTTACTTAGTCTGTACATGACACCAAGATGCCTGGAGTTGCGGACAGTGAGGAAGGCTGTCAAAGTGTTCAGCGGGATGCAGATCAATTACAGAAGAGGGCAGAGAAATGGCAGATGGACATTAATACCAGCAAGTGTTGCAATTTGGGAGGGCAAATGGTTGATGACCAGACCCGTAACAGCATTGATGTGCAGAGGGATCTTGGAGTCCAGGTCCACAGCTCCCTGAAAGTGGCAACACACATAGCATGGGAAAGAAAATGTGTGGTATGATCACCTTCATTGATCGGGCCATTTGTGCAAGAATTAGGAAGTCACATTGCAGCTTTATAGGACTTTGGCTAGGCTGCATCGGGAGTATAGTGTGCAGTTCTGGTAGTCCCACTACAGGAAGGATGTGGAGGCTTTGAGGGTGCAGTCAAGGTCTACCAGAATGCTGCATGAAGAAGAGGGTATTAGCATCACGGAGAGGTTGGACAGACTTCATTTGTTTTTTTCTGGGATTCCAGAGGCTGAGGGAACACCTGATAGAAATATATAACATTTTGAGAGGCATAGATAGGGTAGACAGTCAGAACTTTTTTTCCGCAGGGTGGAAATATCAAAGACTTTAAAGTGAGAGGGACCAAGTTTAAAGATGTGTGGAGCACCATTTTTTTAAACACAGACTGGTGGGTGCCTGTAACACGCTGCCAGGGGCGATGAAGGTGGCAAATACGATTGTGGCATTGAAGAGGCTTTTAGACAGGCACATAGGCAGTTAGGAATGGAGGGCTATGGATCATATGTAGTCAGGTGAGATTAGTTACAATTGTAAAAGGGTGCGGCACGGTGGCGCAGCGGTAGAGTTGCTGCCTTACAGCGAATGCAGCGCTGGAGACCCGGGTTCGATCCTGACTACGGGCGCCGTCTGTACGGATTTTGTACGTTCTCCCCGTGACCTGCGTGGGTTTTCGCCGAGATCTTCGGTTTCCTCCCACATTCGTACAGATTTGTAGGTTAATTGGCTTAGTAAATGTAGAAGTTGTCCCTCGTGTACGTAGGATAGTGTTAATGTGCGGGGATCGCTGGGCGGCGCGGACCTGGTGGGTTTCCGCGCTGTATCTCTAAACTAATCTAAAAAGAATAAAATCAAAAAGGTGAAAGGGAGAATGAGGCTAAGCGGTCGGTGGGAAGGGTAGCTGCCATGGGGGGTTGGATTGAAGAAAGCCAGAGCATGCAGTGTGTCTGTCTGAGGGACTTGATTTACAGTCATTATTGGAGCATTCTGATAATGGAGGAAAGCTGTGGTATCTTCGTGAAATCTGTTGCGGGTTTATTAGTGTAAACGGACCATAGAGTGAACTATAATAGAACACATGAATCATGGTATGGCGATCAGTCTAGTTTGACTTCCCAACCGCCGTAGAATCAGGCGCTCGCTAATAAAGTATAGCCTTGATTGCCTTACCCGACCACAGTGTGTTTTAGTGTTTTCTCAGCAGAGATTGGTGCCATACCTTGGAAGACCAACTGACGAAAGCAAGAGAAGAGCTCGTCGAGTCTTTGTTGAGGGATTCCGAGAGGAACCTTCTGAAGTTCAGCCCATGTCATCCAGGTCGAACTGGCAGGGTAAGAAGGTACTTAACTGTTGAGGTAAGAAGGTACTCGACGCTTGAGGTACGAAGGTACTCAACGCTTGTGGTAAGAAGGTACTCGATGCTTGTGGTAAGAAGGTACTCAATGCTTGTGGTAAGAGCAGGATTTCCCCTGGGTGCCATTGGGGAAGTGAAAGCAGAAATTCTCAAAGGAAATTGAAAATGATAATCAGGCTGAATTTTAGAAATTTCCAAAGCAAAGAAGGAGGTGATAGGGAACTGAGGAAAAATGGGCAAGGAGGCAGGATGTTGGAGCCTCATAAAGGAACGCTGGCAGAGTAAATAGACAATAGGTGCAGGAGGAGGCCATTCGGCCCTTCGAGCCAGCACCACCATTCAATGTGATCATGGTTGGTCATTCTCAATCAGTACCCCGTTCCTGCCTTCCTACATGTACTATGATAATGGGGAAAGGACGTGCAAGTGGCTAGACCCCTGAAATTGGGGTACTAGTAAGGTTGCCAACTGTCCCGTATTAGCCGGGACATCCCGTATTTTGGGTTAAATTGGTTTGTCCTGTACGGGACTGCCTTTGTCTCGTATTAGGTCTGGGAGGTGCTGTAGGCCCGGACGCTGTCGGCCCGGAGGCCCGGGCGCCGCCTAACGGAGGTTGCGTAGCAACCCACTTCCCGGTCCAGGCGGCCGCCATTGGTGAAGCGGGAGCACGTGGCCGCTGGTTGGGTGAGGTCACGTGGGGCGGTGATGTCATCTTGTCCCTTATTTGGGAGTGAGATAGTTGGCAACCCTAGGTACTAGGGATGATTGAAGTTACAATTCCTGCTGGAAGGGATGTTTGATATTGAGAAGGTTAAACGTTTAAGGGGATACCTAGAATCAAAGGGGGGCAAACTCCGCAGGACAGTACCCAAATCCATTGCATCAACTGTGGTGATGTGGCTCTGAGCTGTACGACGAAGGATTTTTAATCCAACTTCTATTGTAAATCAGAGTTAGGAATGTCAGGTTTGGAAAATATTGGAGTTTTGGCTGATGTGGGGATGTTTCACTTTAAACATGTTGGACATTTATTTGATCAATAACTTTGATAAATTTATTTGATAAAGTTTAAATAACTGCTTAAATCCGTTTAGAGTATGTCCTGAAGTATCGGTGAGTTTTAAAATGTTGCAAGAGTTGTGGCACTTGTGAGTTAATTTTGATTTGCCACCCTAGTTCTCAGACTAGTTTCACTGTCCTGCTTAAATTTTACTGATTTTATGCCTCGTCGTCACCTTCCCCTCAACTAACAATGAACCGTTCTACATTTCCCTTGATCATCGTCATCTTTGATCTTGTGTGTTGAATGCTGAGCGAGCAGCAGTAACGTGTGTGGACAATCACCCAGACAAGTTTCCCCACCAGTCGACATATCCTCACACAGCCTCTATGCACTTTTACACCTTATCCTGCCATATCTAGTCACCCTCTCCCCTGACTCTCAGTCTGAAGAAGGATCTCGACCCGAAATGCCACCCGTTCCTTCTCTCCAGAGCGACTGCCCGTCCCATTGAGTTACTCCAGCATTCATGTCTCTTTAAAAAGCTGTGTGGGGTGGAGCCACAGCCATATTTTCTTTGTTCTTTGGATTTTATGTTGGAAGTTTTCACTGTGAAAACTAACTATTCTAATTTTTTAAGTTAATAGACAATAGACAATAGGTGCAGGAGTAGGCCATTCGGCCCTTCGATTCAATGTGATCATGGCTGATCATCCACAATCAGTTCCCCGCTCCTGCCCTATCCCCACCCCCCATGACTCCACTATCACTAAGAGTTATTTAGGGTGCAAGCACTGTGTTTTGTTTTAGTGCTTCTATATTTTATGTTTTTATTGTTTCTTTTGAAATTGATTTGAGAGAGGCTGGGCCCTGGGGAATCCATGTTCGGGTGGTAGAAATATGTGTAGGAAGGATCTGCAGTTACTGGTTTAAACCAAAGATAGGCACAAAGTGCTGGGGTAACTCAGCAGGTCAAGCAACATCTCAGGAGAAAAGGAATATGTGGCGTTTCGGGTCGAGACCCTTCTTCAGACTGAGAGTCAGGGGAAAAAGAAACGAGAGACATAGACGGTGATATAGAACAAATGAATGAATATGCTGTGGGCTCGGTGAAAATGAGTCACAGACAATGAGACTCAACAAGACAACTTTGAACTTCATACAACAACTTGGGAGGGCGAGGGGCAAACAGCTCAACACGAGTGTCTATTCTTTTTTTTTTTTTTTAATTTTTTAAAGCATATGTACAAATAATAATAAACGACAAACTGGTTATAGAATTCTTACATAGCTTCAATTTTTAAATTTTTAAAGAAAAAATAAAGATGAAAAGAGACTGAAAAAAAAGACAATAAACTAATAGAGAGAAAGCAAAGAAAAAAGAGAATTACAAACATAACGATTATGGGGATAGATCCGGGAGTTAGTGAGTATAGTTGTACATCCAACCCTAAACTCAAGTTTCAATTTTAGTTTTAAATTTTAGTTTTGTGACAAACCCATTTACTTTTTTTAAAATTCAATAAATGGAGACCATAATTTAATAAATAGATCTGGTTTGTCAATTAAGGCAAACCTTATTTTTTCCAAATGCAAGGTCTCGGTCATTTCCGTAATCCACATTTTAATTGTGGGGTTACTGTTTTTTTCCAAAATGTAAGTATTAATTTTTTCGCAGTTATTAAACTGTAGTCAAGAAAGCATCTCTGACAGCGTAAAGTTTGTAATGTGTTCTGATAATCCTAAAATTATTAATTTTGGATCTAAATCCAGTTGGTTATCGATAACTTTGGAAATGATTTTTAAAATATCGATCCAAAAATTTTGCATGTTTGTACAAGTCACAAAAGTGTGAGTTAAATTGGCTTCTTGAAATTGACATTTATCACAAATAGGAGAGATACTTGGGAAGATCCTGTTTAATTTTGTCTTTGAATAATGTAGTCTGTGTAATATTTTAAATTGTATTAATGAGTGTCTAGTGTTTAACGAGCATTGATGTATGTGTTGTAAACTTTCGTCCCATATGTCTTGCGTTATGGGTTGAGCCAATTCGTCCTCCCATGCTCGTCTATATGATTCTGATGACGGAATGTCGGTATCTAAAAGAGTATTATAAATATAAGATATTAATTTATTTGTATTGTAGTGACGGTTCAAGCATTCATCAAGAATTCCTGGGCCTCTAAATCTATATTCTTGCGTATGTGATTTTACATAATCTCTGAGTTGTAAATATCTAAAAACATTATGAGCATGTAAACCATACTTCTGTTGTAATTCCTGAAAAGAGAGAAAAGTTCCCTTATGATAGAGGTCTCCCACCATTTTAATTCCATAACTTTTCCATTGAATGAATCCTCTATCTGAGACAGACGGTTTGAAAGAAGGGTTATTTGCAATGGGTCGGAAGAAAGATAAATGACTCAATTTTAAAGTGAGTTTTAATTGTTTCCAAATACAGATAACACTATGTATAATCGGGTTTCCTCCATATGTTTTTTTATTCAAAGTTATTGGGGCGAATAAGTGTCTCTATTCTGGCGATGAGAAGCCATCACTACAGAAAGCAATTGGCAAATGACAAAATTGATGAATATGGTATATTTAAATTGGGAATTTGAAATTGGTTTTTTGAGAGATAGGGACATTTGGGGAGCAATCCTAATAGTTTTTGCTAACAAGAAAATCTTATTTTCCAGAAGCTTAAAAGATTTTGTGCGAGATTTTTGACATGCATATTTTGAGTTTTAGTGTTCCTGTGGAAAGATTGTTTTGATGTAATCCTTGCAGACAATTTTAATGAGACTGTGGAACAGCAAGTGTCACATGTTGACAGCAAATGATCCCAAGGGCCCATTTGTGCAGAAACAAAATGGGGGAGGTTGCAGGGCAAAAAGTACATCATACAGGAATAGGAAGACAGTACCAGCTGCTAATGGAAATGAAACCACCAACATCACTTTGACATTGTTTGATGAACATCCTCTGGGATGGTCAATGGAATCAGGAAAACAGAATGTGCATTTTGTAGAAAACTACCATGGCAACCAACCCATGAGCAGAGGTGGCATTATCTCTGGTACAGGTATTATACAGCCAGTATTCTAATATTTCTTGGTCCATTTCACTAGCAGAGAAAGTGGCATTATCTCTGGTACAGGTACTATTAGTTTAGAGATACAGCGTAGAAACAGGCCCTTCGGCCCATCGAGTTCACACCACCCAGCGATCCCCGCAAGCTAACACTATCCTACACATGCTAGGAACAATTTTACATTTAACAAGCCAGTTAACCTACATACCTGTATGGCTTTGGAGTGTGGGAGGAAACTGAAGATCTCGGAGAAAACCCACGCAGGTCACGCGGAGAACGTACAAACTCCGTACAGACGGCGCCCGTAGTCGGGATGGAACCCGGGTCTCTGGCGCTGTAAGACAGCAACTCTACCGCTGCGCCACCGTGCCAGCCCTGGCATTATACAGCCAGTATTCTAATGCTTCTTGGTTCATTTCACTAGCAGAGATAGCTTTAAAACTACCAGTTAAAATGAGTGTTCAGAACGCTGAGCTAGCAGCAGTAGCATGTGTGGACAGCCACCCTGACACGTGTCCCCACCAGTAGCATGTGTGGACAGCCACCCTGACACGTTTCCCCACCAGTAGCATGTGTGGACAGCCACCCTGACACGTGTCCCCACCAGTAGCATGTGTGGACAGCCACCCTGACACGTGTCCCCACCAGTAGCATGTGTGGACAGCCACCCTGACACGTTTCCCCACCAGTAGCATGTGTGGACAGCCACCCTGACATGTGTCCCCACCAGTAGCATGTGTGGACAGCCACCCTGACACGTGTCCCCACCAGTAGCATGTGTGGATAACCACGCGGACACGTGTCCCCACCAGTAGCATGTGTGGACAGCCACCCTGACACGTGTCCCCACCAGTAGCATGTGTGGACAGCCACCCTGACACGTGTCCCCACCAGTAGCATGTGTGGACAGCCACCCTGACACGTGTCCCCACCAGTCGACATATCCTCACACAGCATGTTTGCTTGTAGCAGCCTACCTGATGTTTTCCACTATGGGAAGCAAGCGGATGGTAAACCTTTGCCACCTGCGTCCCTTCTCAAATACATCATTCAGGAAACGCAGGGAAGGGAATGTAAAACAACTTTGAAATGGACCAAGAAGTATTAGATACTGGCTGCAGAATACCTGTACCAAGAACTATCAACAAGAGCAGAGGTTACTCATCATTTACAGATAAGTGATGATCTGGAAAGTGGAGTTATTGATTACAGTGATAACACACGGGATACTGATTTGTGTCGACACAGCTCAAGGGATGGACAGATACATAACCGAACCGAGGAGTTGTGTCTCGGAGATACGACACTTGTAATGCTTTTAGATTGAATATATAAAATGTTTGTATTAATGAAGTTTAAATGTTGGAAAGTGGGATTAGAGTGAAAGCCAACATGGAACTACTTGCAGGTGTGATCAAAGATCAAAAGAGTTAAAGAGACTGTCAACTACAATGGGGTTGTTAGCAAGCAGCCATGTGCACGTTTTTCTGCTAAATGAACAGCACCACATTCAAGCATGCAGCTCTCTGAGAAAGACAATAGACAATAGGTGCAGGAGGAGGCCATTCGGCCCTTCGAGCCAGCACCACCATTCAATGTGATCATGGCTGATCATTCTCAACCAGTACCCCGTTCCTGCCTTCTCCCCATACCCCCTGACTCCGCTATCCTTAAGAGCTCTATCTAGCTCTCTCTTGAATGCATTCAGAGAATTGGCCTCCACTGCCTTCTGAGGCAGAGAATTCCACAGATTCACAACTCTCTGACTGAAAAAGTTTTTCCTCATCTCCGTTCTAAATGGCCTACCCCTTATTCTTAAACTGTGGCCCCTTGTTCTGGACTCCCCCAACATTGGGAACATGTTGATTTATTCACAAAATGCTGGAGTAACTCAGCAGGTCAGGCAGCATCTCGGGATCCTTCCTTTGTCCCACCCCCAACATCAGTCTGAAGAAGGGTCTCGACCCGAAACGTCACCCATTCCTTCTCCTCCCAATTGGGAACATGTTTCCTGCCTCTAACGTGTCCAACCCCTTAATAATCTTATATCTTTCGATAAGATCCCCTCTCATCCTTCTAAATTCCAGTGTATACAAGCCTAGTCGCTCCAGTCTTTCAACATATGACAGTCCCGCCATTCCGGGAATTAACCTAGTAAACCTACGCTGCACTCCACAATGAGATGCTTGGATGAATGCCAGGGCTGTTGGAAAGACCAATAAATCATGAGGCCATCTGGGAGGTCGCTAAAATAAACGCTTACCTTCCCAGAGATATCGGAGACTAGCCTGGTGCTTTCTGCAACAAATAACTCTTGTTTTCAACACAAAGAAGGATTGCTAGTTTGAAAGCTTAGTTTCAACTGTTGTTCTTAAATTAGGGTGGAAGCTCGCAATGCTTTAGTTTGGAGATACAGTGCGGAAAATGGTCCTTCGGCCCATCGCACATTAACACTATCCTACACTCACTAGGGACGATTTTTACATTTACCAAGCCAATTAGCCAACAAACCTGTACGTCTTTGGAGCGTCTTTAGCGTGGGTAGTTTGAAATGTTCTTTGCATAGCTGTGGTTTGCAGGAAAGTGTGACATGGCCAGGATTCATATATTTACATCGTACCAGGTGAAATATGGGTAAGGTTCAGTGTGAACCAATTCAATAAATGCTCAGTGAGTCAAAGGGGGGGGGGGGATATGCTGCCGGGGACTTGACGTTAGATATCCCGACCATCTTTGGGATGATCCTGGTAGCGGGACAGAGACGGAGAGGAATGCTGTGTCCAGCCGAACTGAGACGCACAGTGGAAACGGTCAGTCATGTGGTTTGGTGGGAGCAGAGATGAAGATAACTTCATGGATATTCATCGTGGCCTTGAGCAGATAAAGTGGAACTGACATTTTGCAAAATAACTGTATAATGAGAAGGAGAATATTGGCAGGCAACGTAATTAAGAACTCTCTAGCCTGATATGGAATGAACGTGTGTTTTTGTTTATTCAGCCTTTCTGTTGAAGACAAACTCTTCAATAAGACTCGTGGACCATCAGCAGTGTGTTTATTTTACTTGCACAAGGAGAGAATGTCAAAGGCTGCGATCACAGCTCTAAAATTGAGTCGGTATAACAGAGCATTTACGCACCAAAAAGTACAAGGGTGAGGTGGATCGATATGTTAATTACCGCACCGAGACTTTACTTTCACATTATACAAAGGCCGAGACTCCTTGGCTCCACACTTAGCCTCATACAAAAGGTAAGGGTAAAGAAAATGTCAATAATTCTGACACTAGATTGCAAGCCTGCCCCAACAGAATACCTGGATAACGAAGGTACCTGTGCCCAATAATGGTTCCGGCTGGCGGCTTCTAAGTGCCACAATGAGCTAAGGTCAGGACAATGAGTATGTGAACTGACCGGTAATAGCTGGTATTTAGTCACAAAATGCTGGAGTAACTCAGCAGGTCAGGCAGCATCTCAGGAGAGAAGGAATGGGTGACGTTTCGGGTCGAGACCCTTCTTCAGACTGATGTCAGGGGGGCGGGACAAAGGAAGGATATAGGTGGAGACAGGAAGATAGAGGGAGAACTGGGAAGGGGGAGAGGAAGAGAGGGACAGAGGAACTGTCTAAAGTTGGAGAAGTCGATGTTCATATCGCTGGGCTGCAAGCTGCCCAAGCGAAATATGAGGTGCTGTTCCTCCAATTTCCGGTGGGCCTCACTATGGCACTGGAGGAGGCCCATGACAGAAAGGTCAGACTGGGAATGGGAGGGGGAGTTGAAGTGCTCGGCCACCGGGAGATCAGTTTGGTCAATGCGGACCGAGCGCAGGTGTTGAGCGAAGCGATCGCCGAACCTGCGCTTGGTTTCGCCGATGTAAATAAGTTGACATCTGGAGCAGCGGATGCAATAGATGAGGTTGGAGGAGGTGCAGGTGAACCTTTGTCTCACCTGGAAAGACTGTTTGGGTCCTTGGATGGAGTTGAGGGGGGAGGTAAAGGGACAGGTGTTGCATCTCCTGCGGTTGCAGGGGAAAGTGCCCAGGGATGGGGTGGTTTGGGTAGGAAGGGACGAGTGGACCAGGGAGATACGGAGGGAACGGTCTCTGCATCTTTGGAATTTTGCGCGTAAGGGAACATAGAGGTGAGGGAGCGATGTGTTAGTGGTCTGTGCGTCAGGGTCGGAGCGTAGCGGAGATAACGGTGGGTATTGGAACTCGCCGCAGAACTCAAGACACACAGCAGAGGGCGCTGCAGTGTTGGAAATGGTCTTGTGGCATTGGAAGGTGCTCGCTGGTGACTTTAAATGTATTTTAATAAATAAAGCACCTTCAACCGTTTTGGGACTTCCACTTCCTTGGAGGACTAACAACTTGAAATGATTGACTTCAGAGTCAATAGAGCTGTGGATTAGAACAAAGGCTTCCTTTAGAAGGTTGATGGGAAAATTAGTGAACAACCATCGCAAAGATGAGGCATCTGAGCTTGCTCCGAGAAGACTATCCCTGCCAGCAGAGTGAATCTGCCCATTCATTCAGGCTTCTGGAAAATAAAATATTCTTGTCCATGTCATACGTCTTGTGGCATCCATTGTATAGGTATTAATTTTTGCAGTGCTAGTACTTGTACTGTTGTATGCTATGTCCATGCTAATTAAATGTGGATGCTCTAAGCAGGGAAGGCCGGAATTACCTAACTTATTGTATACAGTGAGTAGGGTTGCCAACTTCCTCACTCCCAAATAAGGGAGCACGTGGCCGCTGGCTGGGTGAGGTCACGTAGGGCGCGGGGTGGTGACATCACTCTTTGTCCCTTCTTTAGGAGTGAGGAAGTTGCCAACCCTACTAATACGGGACAAGGGCGGTCCCGTACGGGACAAACTAATCTAGTCCAAAATACGGGATGTCCCGGCTAACACGGAACAGTTGGCAACCCGAATAGTGAGGGATATTGATTGATCTGCTTCTGCTGGATGTGCTGGCTCTGGAGAGGGCTGTAACAATGAGACCACTCAACCACTAGACCACCTTCTGGCCCTGTAACAATGAGACCACTAAACATGTCGGTGGGTGCAATATTGAATCTGCTTTGCAATATTTAGCTGGCTTTGCAAACCAGTGATCCAAAGAATCAAGGGGTGGAGCATAAGGAGAGAGTTGGGTAGGATGTAACATGTTAGACAATAGGTGCAGGAGGTGGCCATTTGGCCCTTCGAGCCAGCACCGCCATTCAATGTGATCATGGCTGATCATTCTCAATCAGTACCCCGTTCCTGCCTTCTCCCCATACCCCCTGACTCCGCTATCCTTAAGAGCTCTATCTAGCTCTCTCTTGAATGCATTCAGAGAATTGGCCTCCACTGCCTTCTGAGGCAGAGAATTCCACAGATTCACAACTCTGACTGAAAACATTTTTCCTCATCTCAGTTCTAAATGGCCTACCCCTTATTCTTAAACTGTGGCCCCTGGTTCTGGACTCCCCCAACATTGGGAACATGTTTCCTGCCTCTAACGTGTCCAACCCCTTAATAATCTTATACGTTTTGATAAGATCCCCTCTCATCCTTCTAAATTCCAGTGTATACAAGCCTAGTCGCTCCAGTCTTTCAACATATGACAGTCCCGCCATTCCGGGAATTAACCTAGTAAACCTACGCTGCACGCCCTCAATAGCAAGAATGTTGGCAGTGATCCCTTGGATGGAGAGGGTTAAAGGGGTAGCGTGGGGAACAGAGGGCATCTAGGGAACGGCTACAGAGCCACGGGGGATTCCAGGCAAAAGGCAGGAAGGGGAGCATTCAGTGAGTAGCAACCTTCAGTGAACATGCTGTAGAACTGTGTGTCACTACAGTTTTCAGGCGGTTAGGTTTTGATGTATTTGACTGAAGTGAACACTGAAATGTTGCCAATAAAGGGTATAACAAAGCCATGGGGGGCATTCAGTTGTTGAGAAAATCAGCAAGTTACCCCTTAAATACTTTTGTGGAGTGGTACTAGCCCAAATACAACTGTTATCAGTCATAAGTGATGGGAGCAGCATTAGGCCATTCGGCCCATCAAGTCTACTCCCCCATTCAATCGTGGTTGATCGATCCCTCCGAACCCCATTCTCCTGCCTTCTCACCATAACCCCTGACACCCGTACTAATCAATTATCTATCTATCTCTGTCTTAAAAATACCCATTGACAACCTCCACAGCCTTCTGTGGCAAAGAATTCCACAGATTCACTACCCTCTGACTGAAGAAATTCCTCCTCATCTCTTTCCTAAAGGAATGTCTTTTAATTCTGAGGCTGTGACCTCTGGTCCTAGACTCTCCCACTAGTAACTTACTTTATTCTGTGTTTCAATCAGGTCCCCCCTCATTCTTCTAAACTCCAGCGAGTACAGGCCCAGTGCCGACAAACGCTCATCATAGGTTAACCTACTCATTCCTGGGATCATTCTTGTAAACCTCTTCTGGACCCTCTCCAGAGCCAGCACATCCCTCCTCCGATATGGTGCCCAAAACTGCTCACACATCGTTGCTGTAAATGCCCTCTCTTGACCCTTACTAATGCCTCTGGTGAATGGGGGCAATTTGCCTTCTCAGGCAACAGAGGGAAGGGCCAAGTTGGGGAACAGTTTGTGCCATCAATATTTCAGTGTGTGATGGTCCCTACAATGGTTCACGTACAGGATTCAGTCACATTACGGCCATAACTGTTCAACTGGGGATTTTTTCAGGACACCTGGTCTCCCCCCTCAGTACAATCTTTTACTGCCTACAACATGAGCGTCACGGTGGCGCAGCGGTAGAGTTGCTGCCTTACAGCGAATGCAGCGCCGGAGACCCGGGTTCCATCCCGACTACGGGTGCCGTCTGTATGGAGTTTGAACGTTCTCCCCGTGACCTGCATGAGTTTTCTCCGAGATCTTCGGTTTCCTCCCACACTCCAAAGACGTACAGGTGTGTAGGTTAATTGGCTTGGTAGATGTAAAAATTGTCCCCAGTGGGTGTAGGATAGTGTTAATGTGCGGGGATCGCTGGGCGGCGCGGACCCGGTGGGTTGAAGGACCTGTTTCCGCGCTGTATCTCTGAACTAAACTAAACAGCATCTACTTTGTGTGTGGCCATATGGCCTATGCCTGGTGGCCCCAGGATTGGTCAGCCTTGTGCCGTCCAGCCCACATTGTACCTTTTGTTCACCACTAATCCCCCTTAGCCCAAATATATTTTCAGTCAACACGGACCCAAAGGGCCATCGCTGAGACGGAAAGGTTGTTTGATATTTCATTCCCTTGGGATGGGGTAGGAAGGGTGGCAAAGGAGAGCATCAACCGAGCATTTGTGTTCGAAAAGGTCACTAATGTTCCATCCAAGGACCCAAACAGTCTTTCCAGGTGAGACAGAGGTTCACCTGCACCTCCTCCAACCTCATCTATTGTATCCGCTGCTCCAGATGTCAATTTATTTACATCGGCGAAACCAAGCGCAGGCTCGGCGATCGCTTCGCTCAACACCTGCGCTCGGTCCACGTTGGCCAAACTGATCTCCCGGTGGCCGAGCACTTCAACTCCCCCTCCCATTCCCAGTCTAACCTTTCTGTCATGGGCCTCCTCCAGTGCCATAGTGAGGCCCACCGGAAATTGGAGGAACAGCACCTCATATTTCGCAGTTTGCAGCCCAGTGGTATGAACATCGACTTCTCCAACTTTAGATAGTTCCTCTGTCCCTCTCTTCCCCTCCTCCTTCCCAGATCTCCCTCTATCTTCCTGTCTCCACCTATATCCTTCCTTTGTCCCGCCCCCCTGACATCAGTCTGAAGAAGGGTCTCGACCCGAAATGTCACCCATTCCTTCTCTCCTGAGATGCTGCCTGACCTGCTGAGTTACTCCAGCATTTTGTGAATAAATACCTTCGATTTGTACCAGCATCTGCAGTTATTGTCTTATACTAATGATACTGCCTGCCTTGGGGGAAGTGAATGCAGAGATAGTGGCCTCTGGATAGTTGCCCTTCAGAACCGAATGGCTTTAAATATTGTCCTAGCTGAAAAAGGGAGAACATGTGCCGTAATACGATCCAAGTTTAGTTTAAAGATACAGCACGGAAACAGGCCCTTCGGCCCACCAAGTCTGCACCTCCAGCGATCCCCACACATTAACACTATCCTACACACACTAGGGACAATTTTACATTTATACCAAGCCAATTAACCTACAAACCTGTACGTCTTTGGAGTTGTGGAGGAAACCGAAGATCTCGGAGAAAACCCACGCAGGCAACGAGGACAATGTGCAGACTCTGTACAGACAGCACCCGTAGTCGGGATTGAACCCGGGTCTCTGGCGCTGTCAGGCAGCAACTCTACCGCTGCGCCACCGTGCTGCCCAAATGTTGGACATTTAACCCTAATGCAAGAGAAACCATTCTCTGAAACCAAGAGATACATCTGCTGACTGTATCTGCAACAGGGGACGTACAACGAGATCTGGGTGTCCTAGTGCATCAGTCACTGAAAGGAAGCATGCAGGTACAGCAGGCAGTGAAGAAAGCCAATGGAATGTTGGCCTTCATAACAAGAGGAGTTAAGCAGTTGTCCTTCTGCAGTTGTACAGGGCCCTAGTGAGACCGCACCTGGAGTACTGTGTGCAGTTTTGGTCTCCAAATTTGAGGAAGGATATTCTTGCTATTGAGGGCGTGCAGCGTAGGTTTACTAGGTTAATTCCCAGAATGGCGGGACTGTCATATGTTGAAAGACTGGAGCGACTAGGCTTGTATACACTGGAATTTAGAAGGATGAGAGGAGATCTTATCGAAACGTATAAGATTATTAAGGGGGTGGACACGTTAGAGGCAGGAAACATGTTCCCAATGTTGGGGGAGTCCAGAACCAGGGGCCACAGTTTAAGAATAAGGGGTAGGCCATTTAGAACTGAGATGAGGAAAAACTTTTTCAGTCAGAGAGTTGTGAATCTGTGGAATTCTCTGCCTCAGAAAGCAGTGGAGGCCAATTCTCTGAATGCATTCAAGAGAGAGCTAGATAGAGCTCTTAAGGATAGCGGAGTCAGGGGGTATGGGGAGAAGGCAGGAACGGGGTACATTGAGAATGATCAGCCATGATCACATTGAATGGTGGTGCTGGCTCGAAGGGCCGAATGGCCTCCTCCTGCACCTATTGTCTATTGTCTAAGATGCAAGGTGGTAGTTAGAGGGGTACCTGGTCTCTGTGGCCATGGGAAATGGGATGGCTAGGATTGATAGGGGCCTCCTTGGTGCAGGAGTTCACTGCCTTCGATACCATCATCCTAGTGCTGTACGTTGCCTTTGCACTTCTTCAATGTTACCGTGTGAGGATGATGGAACACCATCCCTTTTTCTCAAGCACTTGGCCATGTGCACCAAGGAGGTTTTGAGATGCATATATTTAGGTGGATCGTAATACTGTACAAATCGTGCATTGTTATCACGTGTATTGAATAAATACCGCATAATTGTAAAGGAGGTGCACGGTGTCTCCTGTGCTGTACTTTCTATGTTCAAGCAGCACATCATTAGAGGCATACATTCCCAATCTGACCTTTCTGTCCTGGGCCTCCTCCATTGTCAGAGTGAAGCCCAGCGCAAATTGGAGGAACAGCACCTCATATTTCACTTGGGCAGTTTACACCCCAGCAAACTTCAGATAGTCCCTTCTTCCCCTCTCTATCCCCTCCCCTTTCCCAGTTCTCCCACTGGTCATCCTGTCTCCGACTACATTCTATTGTTGTCCCGCCCCCTCCCCTGACAGGGGGAATGTCTAATTGAGCCTGTCAAATCCAACCTAGATAATCTGAAATTCTAGATTGCCTTCAATTTAATTTCAACCGGGATTGTAAATGTTAATGAGATATTTCACTTTAAGGTACTGTTGACCTTGGTAAATGAGCATCTAAAATGTTAAAGCTGCATGTGGCCAGACTGAAGACTGCGATCAATTTATTATGCATTAAACAAATCAGGCCAAAAATAGCTTTTACCATGTTAGAGTCAACTCAAGGTGGTTTAACGATACTAATTATTTGATCAAGGTAGCTTCCTGTTTGTATGTCTTTAATCAGGTTTTCAGTTTGAGCTGAAAACTCAATTATAGAAACATAAAAGCATAGCAAATAGGTGCAGGAGGAGGCCATTTGGCCCTTCGATCCAGCACTGCCATTCATTGTGATCATGGCTGATCATCCACAATCAGTAACCCGTGCCTGCCTTCTCCCCATATCCCTTGATTCCACTAGCCCCTAGAGCTCTATCTAACTCTCTCTTAAATTCATCCAGTGAATTAGCCTCCACTGTCTTCTGTGGCAGAGAATTCCACAAGATCAAGATCGTTTGATGGAAGCTCATGCAAAGTTATGCATGCAGGCCAGCTCTCCCAGACGGGCGCGAAGCAGGGATGTCTACTGTCACCATTCCTGCTCCTCCTGGCAACTGACTGGATCATGATGGAAACAACTGAAGAGAAAAGAAATGGAATTCAGTGGACAATGTGGAACAGCTAGATGACCTTGACTTTGCAGACGACATAGCTCTCCTTTCACACACACACAGACACAAATGCAGGAGAAGACGGACAGACTCTTACAAGCTGCAACAAAACCTGGTCTTACACCCAATACAGCAAAAACACAGGTGATGAAGATCCACTCCAAAACCAGCAACCCTATCCTCATGCTCAGCACTGCCCTGGAGGAGGTAGAAACATTCACATACCTAAGCAGTGTTGTGGACACCACCGGAGGGGCAGATGCAGACATAAAACGCAGAATCAATAAGGCTAGGGTGGTGTTTAACATGCTCAGGAAGATCTGGAGCTCAAAACACATCTCAATCAACACCAAAATACGCATCTTTAATTCAAATGTGAAGCAGGTGATGCTGTATGGATCAGAGACATGGAGAACAACAAAACACACAACAAACAGGCTGCAAACGTTCATTCACACCTGCCTCAGGAGAATACTAAACATCTGGAGGAGAGACAAAGAAAGCAATGTGGACCTGTGGAAAAGAACAAGCCACGATCCCATTGACTTACAAATTCGTAAGAGAAAATGGAGTTGGATTGGGCACAACCTCAGAAAACCTGCCACAAACATCAACCGGCAAGCCCTGAAATGGAACCCCCAAGGCAAAAGGAAAAGAGGTTGCCCCAGGAACAGCTGGAGAAGAGGTGTCCAGGCAGAAATGTCTGGGAGTAGGCTCAACTGGGGAGATCTCGAAAGAACCGCCAACAACCGAGTGAGGTGCAGTACATTTGTCAATCGCCTATGCTCCATAGAGGAGCCAAGAGCTTAAGAAGAAGAAGATGTTAGAGTCAACTCAAGGTGGTTTAATGATACTAATTATTTGATCAAGGTAGCTTCCTGTTTGTATGTCTTTAATCAGATTTTCAGATTGAGCTGAAGACTCAATTATAGAAACATAGAAATTTAGCAAATAGGTGCAGGAGGAGGCCATTTGGCCCTTCGAGCCAGCATTGCTATTCATTGTGATCATGGCTGATCATCCACAATCAGTAACCCGTGCCTGCCTTCTCCCCATATCCCTTGATTCCGCTAGCTCCTAGAGCTCTATCTAACTCTCTCTTAAATTCTTTTTTTTTCTTTTTCTTTTTTTTTAAAATTTTTTAATTTTTTAAAGCATATGTACAAATAATAATAAACGACAAACAGGTTATAGAATTCTTACATAGCTTCAATTTTTATATTTTTAAAGAAAAAATAAAGATGAAAAGAGGTTGAAAAAAATGACTATAAACTAATAGGGAGAAGGCAAAGAAAAAAGAGAATTACAAATATAAAGGTTATGGGGATAGATCCGGGAGTTAGTGAGTATAGTTGTACATCCAACCCTAAACTCAAGTTTTAATTTTAGTTTTAAATTTTAGTTTTGTGTCAAACCCATTTACTTTTTTTAAAATTCAATAAATGGAGACCATATTTTAATAAATAGATCTGGTTTGTCAATTAAGGCAAACCTTATTTTTTCCAAATGCAAGGTCTCGGTCATTTCCGTAATCCACATTTTAATTGTGGGGGTTACTGTTTTTTTCCAAAATGTAAGTATTAATTTTTTCGCAGTTATTAAACTGTAGTCAAGAAAGCGTCTCTGACTTAGCGTAAAGTTTGTAATGTGTTCTGATAATCCTAAAATTATTAATTTTGGATCTAAATCCAGTTGGTTATCGATAACTTTGGAAATGATTTTTAAAATATCGATCCAAAAATTTTGCATATTTGTACAAGTCACAAAAGTGTGAGTTAAATTGGCTTCTTGAAATTGACATTTATCACAAATAGGGGAGATACTTGGGAAGATCCTGTTTAATTTTGTCTTTGAATAATGTAGTCTGTGTAATATTTTAAATTGTATTAATGAGTGTCTAGTGTTTAACGAGCATTGATGTATGTGTTGTAAACTTTCGTCCCATATGTCTTGCGTTATGGGTTGAGCCAATTCGTCCTCCCATGCTCGTCTATATGATTCTGATGACGGAATGTCGGTATCTAAAAGAGTATTATAAATATAAGATATTAATTTATTTGTATTGTAGTGACGGTTCAAGCATTCATCAAGAATTCCTGGGCCTCTAAATCTATATTCTTGTGTATGTGATTTTACATAATCTCTGAGTTGTAAATATCTAAAAATATTATTAGCATGTAATCCATACTTCTGTTGTAATTCCTGAAAAGAGAGAAAAGTTCCCTTATGATAGAGGTCTCCCAGCATTTTAATTCCATAACTTTTCCATTGAATGAATCCTCTATCTGAGACAGACGGTTTGAAAGAAGGGTTATTTGCAATGGGTAGGAAGAAAGATAAATTACTGAATTTTAAAGTGAGTTTTAATTGTTTCCAAATACAGATAACACTATGTATAATCGGGTTTCCTCCATATGTTTTTTTATTCAAAGTTATTGGGGCGAATAAGATCGCACCAATGTCAAATGGTAAGCAATCCTCCTTCTCCAACTTTAACCAATCTGGTTGCCGATCAATGTCGTCCAGCCAGAAGGTTATATTTGTAATATTAACCGCCCAATAATAAAATAGGAAGTTTGGTAAAGCGCATCCTCCATTAGTTTTAGACTTGCATAAATGTCTTTTATTTATTCTATGGGTCTTATAATCCCAAATAATTTTTGTAATAATTGAATCAATTTTTTTGAAATTTTTTTTTGGAAGGGATTGCTTGAAATAAGTATAGTAGCTGTGGGAGGAATATCATCTTTATAGCATTAATTCGACCAGCTAATGAAATGGGAAGTGTTTTCCAAAATTGGATATTTCTATGTAATTTAGTAACTAAAGAAGGGAAATTTGATTTAAATAAAGAAGTATATTTCCTAGTCACGTAGATTCCAAGGTATTTGAACTTTTCATAGGCAATTTTAAAAGGGAATTGTTGAAGTATAGCTGGATTTTGTTCCGTAATTGGCATGATTTCGCTTTTGTACCAATTAATTCTATATCCGGAGAATGAGCCAAATTGAGTTATGAGATTTAGTAAATTTGGAATGCTAATTTCAGGGTTTGTGATGTAGTACATCATCCATATATAAGGAAATTTTGTTAATTGTATGTTTAGTGTTATAGCCGTGAATGTCTGGGTGTGATCTGATACTCTCGCCGAGTGTATAACGAGGGCAAATAAAAGCGGGGATAATGGACATCCTTGTCTACAACCTCTGGATAAGTGAAATTTTGGTGACAACATTTGGTTTGTCAGTATTCTAGCTGTTGGAGTTTTATATAAAAGTTTCACACATGAGCAAAAATTTTCACCGAGTTGGAATTTTTCAATTTCATTCCACTTGATCAAATGCTTTTTCAGCGTCTAGCGAAATGATTGCTAAGTCTTCGTTTAATATTCTGTTTGAGTATATTATATTGAACAAGCGTCCTAGGTTATAGAAAGAATATCGTTTAGGTATAAAGCCTGATTGGTCAGGGTGTATTAATTTATCAATAACTAAACTTAATCTATTGGCTAAAACTTTAGCTAATATCTTCTGATCAGTATTTAAAAGAGCTATGGCTCTATACGAACCAGGGTCTTCAGAATCCTTATCTTTTTTAGGGATAAGTATTATTGTTGATTCAGTCAAAGTTTGTGGTAATATCTGTTGTTTAAAGGCGTAACTATATATGGTTTGTAAGCGTGGGGAGGTCGTCACTAAATTTTTTATAAAATTCATTATTTAAGCCATCAGGACCAGGGGTCTTCCCATTTTTCAAGGACTTAATGACCTCTTCAATGTCATTCGTAGTTATTTCTGCGCCCAGTAAATTTCTCTCATTGTCATTTAAACCAGAGAGGTTACATTTCTGCAGAAAGTTTTGCATATTCGCTATTATGTTTGATGAGTATATTGTCTGATAAAATTGTAAAAATCTCGTTAATGTCCTTGGGTAATTTAAGCAAGCCTCCGTTATCTGATCTGATTTTATGAATTGTGGATTTGTCTTCTAATTTACGGAGTTGTCGAGCTAGCAATTTCTGTGGCTTATCTCCAAATTCAAAATATATTTGTTTAGTTTGCTGAAAAAGCCTAAGATTTGAGCTGAAAGTATATGATTTAACCTATATTTAAGAGCAGCAATTTTATTATGTATTGTAATAGAAGGAGCGATCGCGTTTGTTGTGTCTAGCTGTTTTATCTGTTCTTCTAGCTCATGTTGTTCGGCTCGGTTCTTCTTGTTTTGGGAAGCCTGAAAGGCAATAATACATCCTCTCACAAACGCTTTGAATGTTTCCCAGAGCAGGGAAGCAGATGTTTCAGGGACGTCATTTGTCTGAAAAAAGGTTTTAATCTGCGAGTTGAGATAATCGTAACATGCTGTTTCGTTTAAGATTTGTGAGTTGAATCTCCAATTAGTCTGTTTCTCCGTTACTCCTTGGAGTTTTACCCTAAATGTTAGAGGGGAGTGATCGGATATAATAATGTTATGATATTTTGAATTATACGTATAAGGAATGAGTTTGGAGTCCACTAAGAAGTAGTCAATTCTTGAATATGTTTTGTGCACTGGTGAATAAAAAGAATACTCACGGCCTGAGGGGTTTTCAATTCTCCAAACGTCTTTTATATTTGCACTGTTTATATATGAATTTAATAATTCACATGACTTGGATTTTATTTTCCTTTGAGTTGACGATCTCAAATAAG
Organism: Rhinoraja longicauda; assembly: GCF_053455715.1. Classification (NCBI taxonomy): domain Eukaryota; kingdom Metazoa; phylum Chordata; class Chondrichthyes; order Rajiformes; family Arhynchobatidae; genus Rhinoraja; species Rhinoraja longicauda. Next base: position 1,831,308 of record NC_135965.1, on the reverse strand, counting down.
GATCTAATGTACAATTTAAATCTCCTCCAATTATCAAATTGTATTGTCCAAATTCTGGAATAGTATTAAATATTTTCTTAAAAATAGCGGGTTGTCAAAGTTTGGTGCATAGATATTCACCAATATCAGTTTTGTAGAATACAGTTCTCCCACTAATATGACATATCTACCTTCAGTATCAACAATAGAAGAGGTATGTTTAAATGGTATACCCTTACGGATTAAAATGGCTACCCCTCTTGATTTAAAGGAGAATGATGAATGAAATAATTTGTCAATCCATTTGCCTTTCAGTCTATTATGTGCTATGTTTTTGAGATGGGTTTCCTGAAGAAACATTATATCAGCATTAATTGATTTTAGATGTGAAAGTACCTTACCTCTTTTGATTGGTTCATTAATGCCCTTGACATTCCAGCTACAAAATGTAATACCTTTACCCCCAGATTTCGTAGTAGTATCTTGCATCTTAAAGATTAAATGGTCTATGATAAAGTAAATGGTTTATCACACGAACCATAACATTCTTCTTGAGTGGAGGGTGGGTGGTCTTTTATGGTATTCGGAGTATCACCCGAAAGTATCTCCCAAAATGATATAAATACTTAATAATAACATAGTGAAAAAAATTAGAAGTAAGATAAGAACGTAGAGAGTTAAAAGAGTGCAGGAAAAGAAAAGAAACATCTAAAACTACAACTACAATTAGTGCAGTTAGTGAAATCCACCCTATGGTGGCAAAAAATTCAAGGACTTCCGTAGCTTGTGACAAAATTAATACTAGCTCCGGTTTAAAAAAAATAAAAAAATTTTAGAAGCAAGGGGAAATAAACAGGACAGGCCCAAATAAATTTAATCCAAAATAGGCTAGTTTTCCCCCCTAGGGTGTATTAGTTAAATGTTAAAAGTAAAATTTACATGAGTCAAGTGTTACTTGTACTTCTTATTGGTAGTGATTAATAATAATTTTTTATTTATAGTAGTTAGTAAAGATTAATAGTCATATAGCTTGTTCACCGGTCTTGGAACTTTAAATTATAACGCCTTATAGTCCAATCAGTTCTCTGCCAGTGATTACCGCCATGGAGCAGTATTCATCCCTTCAGCGAGTTTTCAATCTCTCGGGCGAATTCGAATGCTTTATTGTGATCAGTATAAAAGGTTTCTGTCGGCTTGTAGGTGACTCGCAGTTTGGCCGGGTACAACATTCCGAATCTGAGCGATGGGATCTTCCTCAAAATTGATCTTGTCACGTTAAAAAGTGCTCTTTTCTTAACCACCTCAGCAGGATAATCTCTAAAAATACGGATATTATCGCCTTGGAATGATAAGTTTCTGTTGGTAGCGATTCTCGACAAAATATCTTCTAAGACGTGAGGGTAGTGTACCTTTAATATCAAATGCTTTGGGGGAGCACCAGCAGCTGGCCGAGCTCTCAGTGCTCTGTGGGCTCGATCCAGCAAAGGTTTTGTGTCCAGTTTCAAAACATCCCGTAGGAGTTCAGCAGTGAAATCACAAAGGTTTTTATCTTTCTCTTGGCCTTCTTTAACTCCGACAATCCTTAGGTTCTGACGTTTAGAGCGACCCTCTAAGTCAATGCATTTTTCGGTTACTTTCGCTAGTAGATCAGATAGGCGTTGAGTCTCCGTTAATACCCTTTTTGTTGTTTCAGCGCTTGTCTCAGCTAAAACTTCCAACTCGCGTATAGCCTCGTCATGTTGATGTACCGTAGTAGTAATGTGCTCCAACTTTCTGGTAAAGTCGGAATCCAGCTTTTGTAGTTTAGAGTTTACTTCCACCATATGTTCGTTCATACTATCACATATTTCTTTCTTCACTGATAGTAACTTCTCACTGATGATAGTTGATATTTCTCCCTTCAATCCTTTCAATCCTTTCAACGATATTAATTCATCTTTCATTTCCTGAAAATCATCCTTCATACTTGAAAGCTCCTCACCAACTATGGTTCGAAATTCCTCCAATCCAATTTTTTTATGCTGTGGCTTTCGGGGCTGTTTGGAAATTTCTTCTTGGGTTGGCACTGGAATTGAGGCTGAGGCTGATGCTTCCATCTGACCTGATTCTTCTTCCGGCACCCTGGCCTTGCCAACTCGTTTTGCAGCAGTTTTTAACGGGGGAGTGCAACTTGTCGACATATAAACGGTAGGAGTCACGGTCTGATGACTTCACTCACCCTTCATTGAAAGTTATCGGCAAATTTCAGTGGACCCGTCCCGTACTTTCCCCTTAAGATCGGATTTTCTTCGGAGCTAGTTGACGCGTGGCTTTATCAGAGCATAGCGCCACCGGAATTTAACTCTCTCTTAAATTCATCCAGTGAATTGGCCTCCACTGCCTTCTGTGGCAGAGAATTCCACAAATTCACAACTCTCTGGGTGAAAAAGTTTTTTCTCATCTCAGTTTTAAATGGCCTCCCCTTTATTCTTAGACTGTGTCCCCTGGTTCTGGACTCCCCCAACATTGGGAACATTTTGCCTGCATCTAGCCTGTCCAATTATAATTTTATACGTTTCTGTAAGATCACCTTTCATCCTTCTGAAGGATAAATCATACTAGAAACCTTCAAGGAACATCCTCAACAGGGCATATCTTAAATTGCCTTGAACAAACTACAAAATGTAAAGAAAATGATAATGAGCTGGAGAGTTTGGTTGAGTGTCACTTTATTTCACCATCCTACTCCATCTCTAAGCTTTCAATCTGGACATGCTGCAGCCTACAGGACTCTAAAGAACTCTCCAACTTTACTGAGCTTGCACTTTCAACCTGCCCTCAAGTTATCTGTTTTTCCTTTTTTATTTTGTATAGGCTTGGTCTGCTGTGCACAAGCACAGATTCACCATTTACACATTACATAATGAATCTTAATGCACTGAAAGCCATTTAGACTCATCCTTTCAGATACCTTTCTGTTTTACATATTGCTCCCCCTCCCATCGTCTCTCCTGAAAACGAACCTCTTTGTCATATTACAGGTGCAAAAAAGCTGGAGTATCTCAGTGGGACAGGCAGCATCTCTGAATAGAAGGAATGGGTGACGTTTCGGATTGAGACCCTTCTTCAGTCTGCAGTTCCAGCATCTGCAGTTCTTTCCCACACTTTCTCATATTACCAGTTCCAACAAAGCATCCCGGATCTGATATGTTAATGTTATCTTTCCATAGATGCTGAATGACTAGCTTCCAGCAGTTTCTGTTTGTTGCATCAAAATTCAGTTTGTAAATATTTAGCAAATGAATTAACGTCATATTTATTTATTGCATTTGCTTTGCATGTGAAATGTATTTTAATCAGCAAGTTCTATTGGGAATATGAATTTACAATATTTAATGCACTTTTAAATTACCACTATTAGTGGGCATTTTTTTCCAAGAAAATATTGATCCTGTAAATACTAATTGTATTTAAAATTACCTCATAATATCTAGAAGCAAGAAAACATATAGTATATCTTTGATATCTCTGCTTTTGCCTCTCAGTCAGAGAGTTGTAAATCTGTGGAATTCTCTGCCTCAGAAGGCAGTGGAGGCCAATTCTCTGAATGCATTCAAGAGAGAGCTAGATGGAGCTCTTAAGGATAGCGGAGTCAGGGGGTATGGGGAGAAGGCAGGAACGGGGTACTGATTGAGAACGATCAGCCATGATCACATTGAATGATGGTGCTGGCTCGAAGGGCCGAATGGCCCACTCCTGCACCTATTGTCTATTATCTATATATCAGGGTCTTGTTTCATGTACTTTCCCTGCCTAAAAGATATTATTTCCAGACAACATTTCTAAGGTATTTTTATTACCGTGTTTCTGGGTACGATACATTTCTTTAGTGTTGTGGATGTCGTTTATAAAAAAATATTGTTCAAACATTCTGCAAAGCCTCCTGTGTGGAGAAGACTCGTCCTTCGATTAAATGCAGTCCAAAATAGTCAAAACTAATAAAATCCATGTTAGTACTGCAGAAATGTAACTAGTAATGCAAATCCAAAGCAAAGATGAGCTCCAACTCAGATTACTGCGGGTCTCTTCTACATCCCGCAGCTCCGCTCTTGCTCCCCCTCCCCCCACTCGCAACAAGGACAGAATCCCCCTCGTTCTCACCTTCCACCCCACCAGCCAGCGGATCCAACATATCATCCGCCAACATTTCCGTCACCTACAACAGGACCCCACCACTGGCCATATCTTCCCATCCCCTCCCCTTTCTGCATTCCGCAGAGACCGTTCCCTCCGTAACTCCCTGGTCCACTCGTCCCTTCCTACCCAAACCACCCCATCCCCGGGCACTTTCCCCTGCAACCGCACGAGATGCAACACCTGTCCCTTTACCTCCCCCCTCAACTCCATCCAAGGACACAAACAGTCTTTCCAGGTGAGACAGAGGTTCACCTGCACCTCCTCCAACCTCATCTATTGTATCCGCTGCTCTAGATGTCAACTTCACTACATCGGCGAGACCAAACGCAGGCTCGGCGATCGTTTTGCTCAACACCTTCCCTCGGTCTGTGTTGGCCAATCTGATCTCCCGGTGGCCGAGCACTTCAACTCCCCCTCCCATTCCCAGTCTGACCTTTCTGTCATGGGCCTCCTCCAGTGCCATAGTGAGGCCCTCCGGAAATTGGAGGAACAGCACCTCATATTTCGCTTGGGCAGCTTGCAGCCCAGTGGTATGAACATTGACTTCTCCAACTTTAGATAGTTCCTCTGTCCCTCTCTTCCCCTCCCCCTTCCCAGATCTCCCTCTATCTTCCTGTCTCCACCTATATCCTTCCTTTGTCCCGCCCCCCCTGACATCAGTCTGAAGAAGGGTCTCGACCCGAAACGTCGCCCATTCCTTCTCTCCCGAGATGCTGCCTGACCTGCTGAGTTACTCCAGCGTTTTGTGAACAGATTACTCTTGGTCAACTCCTGGTAGACCTGGATGCTGAGTTTGGCTCTTGGGGTCTTTATAATTTGTAGTTATAATATACTGTGAGAGCCCCGAAGGAGAGCAAATAAATGTAAAGCTGGTGAGAAATGGTTGAAGAAATTTATTAATGGTAATTAAAATGTGTTGAATATATTAGAAGTAAAAGTATGATGTAAGCCAATACTAAAATGAGAGTATAGTAGTTTAGTTTAGTTTGTCTAATTTAGTATTGTCATGTGTACAGAGGTACAGTGAACAGGTTTTGTTGCGTGCTAATCAGTCAGCGGAAAGACAATACATGATTGCAATTGAACTATTTACAGCGTGCAGATACATGGTAAGGGAATAATGTTTAGTGCAAAGCCAGCAAAGTCCATCAAGGATAGTCCGACGGTCACCAATGAGGCAGCAAGTTGTTCAGCACTGCTCTCTGGTTGTGGTAGGATGATTCATTTGCCTGATAACAGCTGGGAAGAAACTGTCCCCGAGTTTTGAGAGTTTTCACACATTTCTCTATTTTTTGCCTGATGGGAGAGGGGAGAAGAGGGAGTAGCCAGGGTGCGACTCGTCAATAGACAATAGACAATAGACAATAGGTGCAGGAGTAGGCCATTCAGCCCTTCGAGCCAGCACCGCCATTCAATGCGATCATGGCTGATCACTATCAATCAGTACCCCGTTCCTGCCTTCTCCCCATACCCCCTCACTCCGCTATCCTTAAGAGCTCTATCCAGCTCTCTCTTGAAAGCATCCAACGAACTGGCCTCCACTGCCTTCTGAGGCAGAGAATTCCACACCTTCACCACCCTCTGACTGAAAAAGTTCTTCCTCATCTCCGTTCTAAATGGCCTACCCCTTATTCTCAAACTGTGGCCCCTTGTTCTGGACTCCCCCAACATTGGGAACATGTTATCTGCCTCTAATGTGTCCAATCCCCTAATTATCTTATATGTTTCAATAAGATCCCCCCTCATCCTTCTAAATTCCAGTGTATACAAGCCCAATCGCTCCAGCCTTTCAACATACGACAGTCCCGCCATTCCGGGAATTAATCTAGTGAACCTACGCTGCACGCCCTCCATAGCAAGAATATCCTTCCTCAAATTTGGAGACCAAAACTGCACACAGTACTCCAGGTGCGGTCTCACCAGGGCCCGGTACAACTGTAGAAGGACCTCTTTGCTCCTATACTCAACTCCTCTTGTTACGAAGGCCAACATTCCATTGGCTTTCTTCACTGCCTGCTGAACCTGCATGCTTCCTTTCATTGACTGATGCACTAGGACACCCAGATCTCGTTGAACTCCCCCTCCTCCTAACTTGACACCATTCAGATAATAATCTGCCTTTCTATTCTTACTTCCAAAGTGAATAACCTCACACTTATCTACATTAAACTGCATCTGCCATGTATCCGCCCACTCACACAACCTGTCCAGGTCACCCTGCAGCCTTATTGCATCTTCCTCACAATTCACACTACCCCCCAACTTAGTATCATCTGCAAATTTGCTAATGGTACTTTTAATCCCTTCGTCTAAGTCATTAATGTATATCGTAAATAGCTGGGGTCCCAGCACCGAACCTTGCGGTACCCCACTGGTCACTGCCTGCCATTCCGAAAGGGACCCATTTATCCCCACTCTTTGCTTTCTGTCTGTTAACCAATTTTCTATCCATGTCAGTACCCTACCCCCAATACCATGTGCCCTAATTTTGCCCACTAATCTCCTATGTGGGACCTTGTCGAAGGCTTTCTGAAAGTCGAGGTACACCACATCCACTGACTCTCCCTTGTCAATTTTCCTAGTTACATCCTCAAAAAATTCCAGTAGATTTGTCAAGCATGATTTCCCCTTCGTAAATCCATGCTGACTCGGAACGATCCCGTTACTGCTATCCAAATGTTCAGCAATTTCGTCTTTTATAATTGACTCCAGCATTTTCCCCACCACTGATGTCAGACTAACTGGTCTATAATTACCCGTTTTCTCTCTCCCTCCTTTCTTAAAAAGTGGGATAACATTTGCTATTCTCCAATCCACAGGAACTGATCCTGAATCTATAGAACATTGAAAAATGATCTCCAATGCTTCCACTATTTCTAGAGCCACCTCCTTAAGTACTCTGGGATGCAGACCATCAGGCCCTGGGGATTTATCAGCCTTCAGTCCCATCAGTCTACCCAAAACCATTTCCTGCCTAATGTGGATTTCCTTCAGTTCCTCCATCACCCTAGGTTCTCCAGCCCCTAGAACATTTGGGAGATTGTGTGTATCTTCCTCAGTGAAGACAGATCCAAAGTAACGGTTTAACTCGTCTGCCATTTCTTTGTTCCCCATAATAAATTCCCCTGCTTCTGTCTTCAAGGGACCCACATTTGCCTTGACTATTTTTTTCCTCTTCACGTACCTAAAAAAACTTTTGCTATCCTCCTTTATATTATTGGCTAGTTTACCCTCGTACCTCGTGATGATGCTGCTGGCCTTGCCGAGGCGTGAGGTATAAATGGAGTCAATGGGAGGGAGGTTGGTTTGTGTGATGGTCTGGGCTGCGTCCACAATTCACTGCAGTTTCTTGCGGTCTTGGATGGAGCCGTTCCCAAACCAAGCTGTGACGCATCCCGATAAAAGGCTTTCTATGGTGCATCTGTAGAAGTTGGTGAGAGTTGTAGGGGACATGCTGAACTTTCTAAACCTTCTAAGGAAGTAGAGGCATTGGTGTACTAATATGAATGATCATAGATGGGACTATCAGAATTTTGAGCTCCAAGCCTCATTCACTCCATGATAATTACCATTTATTCTTTTAATTTTTTTAATGATTTTAAACTTGTCCCTTCATTTAAGGCTTAACCTTTAATAGGCAACCATTGCCTCATAAGTGTGAACATTGTTTTTCAGATTCTAGTTTTATTATTATACTCATTTCTACAGATTTTAATTGTAAATGTGTTGACTCTTCAGGTGGTAATGGAAACCTGTGGTGAGTAATAACCCCTATAAACAGCTCATGACTGTTTCCAAACATGCCCCATGCCGAGGGTATTCTCATGGATAGAATCAACTGAATGGAGAAATGGACGCAGACCAAATTTTGACAATACAAAAACAAAGCTGAGAATGATCCCTACATTTTTATTTCATTAATTTTCCTTGGATTTACAATTTATGGTAAGATACATAACTTTATTTTCAAGTCAAAAGCGTTTTATTGTCATATGTCCCAGATAGAACAATGAAATTAGACAATAGTCAATAGGTGCAGGAGGAGGCTATTCGGCCCTTCGAGCCAGCACCGCCATTCAATGTGATCATGGCTGATCATCCACAATCAGTACCCCGTTCCTGCCCTCCCCCCATACCCCCGGATTCCGCTATCATTAAGAGCTCTATCTAATTCTCTCTTGAAAGCATTCAAAGAATTGGCCTCTACTGGCTTCTGAGGCAGAAAATTCCACAGATTTACAACTCTGAGTGAAAAAGTTTTCCCTCACCTCCATTCTAAATGGCCGACCCCTTATTCTTAAACTGTGGCCCCTGGTTCTGGACTTCCCCAACATTGGGAACATGTTTCCTGCCTCTAGCGTGTCCAATCCCTTAATAATCATACATTTGAATAAGATCCCCTCTCATCATTCTAAATTCCAGTGTATACAAGCCTAGTCGCTCCAGTCTTTCAACAAACGACAGTCACGCCATTCCGGGAATTAACCTAGTAAACATACGCTAAACGCCCTCAATAGAAAGAATAGCAATTCTTACTTGCAGTAGCACAACAGATTACGTAAACATAGTACACTGTAAACAATATGATAAATGAGAAACGAGTATATATACATATGCTCACATGTACACACATAAACATATATATACATACACAGTAACACACGCACACATGTATATATACATGCACACATGCGCACACACACATATATATATATATATATACATACACTCACGCACACACACATCTATATACATACACATTCACACGCACGCATACACACACACGTATTATTATTGTTTGTTTTTGATTTTTATGTGCACATGTGTGTGTGTAATCATTTATATATATATATATATAAATGATTACACGCAAACATATGTGCACATAAAAATCAAAAACAAACAATAATAATACGTGTGTGTGTGTGCGTGCGTGTGAATGTGTATGTATATATATAGATGTGTGTGTGCGTGTGTTAGTGTTTGTATATATATATATATATATATGTGTGTGCGCATGTGTGTGCGTGTAATCATTTATATATATATATATAAATGATTACACACACACATATGTGCACATAAAAATCAAAAACAAACAATAAAAGTGCAATAATAACAATAATAGTCTGTGTGATTCATAGCGTATTTGAGGTTGTAGTGTTTAATAGCCTGATGGCTGTAGGGAAGAAGCTGTTGCTGAACCTGGACGTTACAGTTTTCAGGCTCCTGTACCTTCTTCCCGATGGCAGGGGTGAGATGAGTGTGTGGCCAGGGTGGTGTGGGTCTCTGATGATGCTGGCTGCCTTATTGAGGCAGCGACTCCGGTAAATCCCTTCGATGGTGGGGAGGTCAGAGCCGGTGATGGACTGGGCAGTGTTCACCACTTGTTGGAATCTTCTTCGGTCCTGGATGTTCAAGTTGCCGTGATGCAACCAGTCAACATGCTCTCTACTGTACACCTGTAGAAGTTCAAACGAGTCCTCTCTGTCATACCGAATCTCCGTAATCTCAGGAAGTAGAGGCGTTGATGTGCTTTACTTATAATTGCATCAGTGTGCTTGAACTCCAATGATGAGGTTAGTTGTGGATTGTAACCGGTGGTTTACTGAGACTTTCCCCACTGTCTTCATGGGCCATGTCTTCATTCACCTCGCCATCCCCTGAAATGTGTACCTAATAAAGGTGTATGTTATAATTGGTGCTTTGTGGCAGGCTGAGCCTATTAGGTATCGACCCGTCATTTGTCGGCCTCGAGCTCTGGCGTGAACTGGGGGTGGTCTGGGCCGACGTATCACGCAGTCTAGGGGATGGGAGGTGGTGTGCGAGCTGGGAACGAAGGGATCGAGGTGGAGTGAGGGATGTGGGAGTGCACTGAGCTGCAGCATGGTAGCGGTTAAAGGTTAACCCCATGCACGCACAAGCAACTGAGCTGAATCTGTTAATCATTACATTCAGAAAATGCTGGAGTAACTCAGCAGGTCAGGCAGCATCTCAGGAGAGAAGGAATGGGTGACGTTTCGGGCCGAGATTTGTACCAGCATCCGCATTTATTATCTTACATTAAATTCAGAGATCAGGTGAAGTTCAAAGATGACATTTCATTACTTGTAAAAGCAGAGTATTCCAGCTTTAGTGGCCAATTCTACATGCTTAACAAAATCAATAAGTTCAATCAATAAAAAAGTGGATGAATTTGTTTGATGTTTAGCCTTTGTGCTCAAATTAAAACCTTCCCGGTTCATGTGAGAGCCACTATCCTTCAAATTAGTCGTCACACATTGAAAGGATGCAGATTTTTAGGCTTGTATTCCTTAAATACAAATCACACGAGTACTTTTATCCGGGATAGGAGAACCAAAAACAAGAGGACATATATTTAGTGTGAGAGAGGCAAGATTTAATACAAACCTGAGGGGCAACTTATTCACTTGGAGGGTGGTGGGTGTGTGGAACAAGCTGCCAGAGGAGGTATTTGAGGAAGGTACTATTACATAATTTAAAAGACCCTTGATTAGGTAGGATTTAGAGAGCTAAACACAGACAAATGGGTCTAGCATTGATGAGGCATCATGGTTGGCATGGATGAGTTGGGCCGAAGGGCCTGTTTCCGCACTCTAACTCTAAACTAAACTAATATATCTTCTGCAGATATATCAGCTTGGACAATGAGCCATCTTTCCCCTTTCACCTTAAACCTATGTCCTATGTAATATAGGAGCAAAGAGGTCCTTCTGCAGTTGTACAGGGCCCTAGTGAGACCGCACCTGGAGTACTGTGTGCAGTTTTGGTCTCCAAATTTGAGGAAGGATATTCTTGCTATTGAGGGCGTGCAGCATAGGTTTACTAGGTTAATTCCCGGACTGGCGGGACTGTCATATGTTGAAAGACTGGAGCGACTAGGCTTGTATACACTGGAATTTAGAAGGATGAGTGGAGATCTTATCGAAACGTATAGGATTATTAAGGGATTGGACATGTTAGAGGCAGGAAACATGTTCCCAATGTTGGGGGAGTCCAGAACAAGGGGCCACAGTTTAAGAATAAGGGGTAGGCCATTTAGAACAGAGATGAGGAAAAACTTTTTCAGTCAGAGAGTTGTGAATCTGTGGAATTCTCTGCCTCAGAAGGCAGTGGAGGCCAATTCTCTGAATCCATTCAAGAGAGAGCTAGATAGAGCTCTTAAGGATAGTGGAGTCAGGGGGTATGGGGAGAAGGCAGGAACGGGGTACTGATTGAGAATGATCAGCCATGATGACATTGAATGACGGTGCTGGCTCGAAGGGCCAAATGGCCTCCTCCTGCACCCATTGTCCATTGTCTATTAGCTCTAATCCAATGCCTATCACACCAGTAGGAAAGGAAAGGGTTGGATTGTGACTGACAATATAACTGTTTCTCTGTCAGGTGACATGGGTATTTGTTAACTGTTTAGTATCTCTCCGTGATGAGCTCAATGCATTCTACGCATGCTTTGATGGGGAGAACACTCGTGTGTCTTCTCGAGCTCCCATACAGTCTCGGTCACAGAGGCCGACGTCAGAAGATCCTTCGGTAAGGTAAACCCTCGGAAAGCACCTGGACCTGATGGTAGACCGGTCGAGTCCTCAAAACCTGTGCCGACTCACTGGCTGGGGATATTACGGACACTCTCAACCTCTCAAGAGCATCAACAATACCAGTGCCCAAGAAGAGTAAGGTGACTATCAACGACTATCGACCAGTGGTAATAACGTCTGTGGTGACAAAGTGCTTTGAGAGGTTGGTTATGGTGGATATCAACTCCTACCTCAACAAGAAGCTCGACCCACTACAGTTTGCCTACCGTCACGACAGGTCAATGGAGGATGCGATCCCACTGGCTCTCCTCTCTGCACTGGACTACTTGCACAATAAAAACACGCCAGGCTATTGTTTATAGACTACAGCTCAGCGTACAATAAATACCATCACCCCCTCCAAACTGGTTATCACTACTGGAAATTCATATCATTCACCTTAAATATATGTGATTTTCATTATGAAGAGACGGTGGGTGGCACGGTGGGTGGCACGGTGGTGCAGCGGTAGAGTTCCTGCCTTGCAGCGCCAGAGACCCGGGTTCGATCCCGACTACGGGTGCTGTCTGCATGGAGTTTGTACGTTCTCCCCGTGGTAGGAGTTGATATCCACCATAACCAACCTCTCAAAGCACTTCATCACCACAGACGTTAGTACCACTGGTCGATAGTCATTGAGGCACGTCACCGTATAAGATTATTAAGGGGTTGGACACATTAGAGGCAGGAAACGTGTTCCCAATGTTGGGGGAGTCCAGAACAAGGGGCCACAGTTTAAGAATAAGGGGTAGGCCATTTAGAACTGAGATGAGGAAAAACCTTTTCAGTCAGCGAGTTGTGAATCTGTGGAATTCTCTGCCTCAGAAGGCAGCGGAGGCCAATTCTCTGAATGCATTCAAGAGAAAGCTGGATAGAGCTCTTAAGGATAGCGGAGTCAGGGAGTATGGGGAGAAGGCAGGAACGGGGTACTGATTGAGAATGATCAGCCATGATCACATTGAATGGCGGTGCTGGCTCGAAGGGCCAAATGGCCTCCTCCTGCACCTATTGTCTATTGTCCATTGACCTGCGTGGGTTTTCTCCGAGATCGGTTTCCTCCCACACTCCAAAGACGTATAAGTTTGTAGCTTAATTGGCTTCGGCATAATTGTAAATTGTCCCTAGTGTGTGAAGGGTAGTGCGGACTCGGTGGGCTGAAGGGCCTGTTTCCGTGTTGTATCTCCAAACTAAACTAAGCTAAGAGACAATATTAGCAAAATATGGCACAGAATTCATTAATGAGGTCTTTACTTTTTTGCTCCTAGAACAGAATATTCCTGAAAACTGTTCAGAAAGTCTCTTCCAGACACCAAGCAGTTAGCTCATCAATGAAAGTTAAACCCCCGATTAATTCACCCTCCCCTTGTTGCATGCTGAGTTAATTTCTGTTGCAATTCATTTTATAATTTCAGAGTTATGATAAAATTCAACCTGCATTTCAAGAGGGAGGAGACGAAATTGGATATGTCTGTAATCCTGTTGAGCAAAGGTACCTACAGAGCCATGAGGGAGTTGCGGGCTAAAGTTAATTGGAAAGGGACCCTAGCAGGAATGATGATGGAAAGCAATGGCAGGAATTTCTGGAAAAATTCGGAAGACGCAGGATCTTTTCACTCCAAAGATGAAAAAAGATTCTCGGGGCAGGATGAGGTGACCTTGGCTGACAAGGGAAGTCAAGGACAGAATAAAACTAAAAGAGAAGGCATATAACATTGCAAAGATTAGTGGGAAGCTGGAGGATTGGGATGCTTTTAAAAAACAACAGAAGGTAACTAAAAAGGCAATACGGGGAGAAGAGATGAAATTCGAAGGTAAGCTAGCTAATAATATAAGAGAGGATGGCAAGAGTTTCTTCAGATATATAATGAGTGAGAAAGAGGCAAGAGTTGAAGTTGGACTGCTGGAAAATGATGCAGGAGAAGGGGGAATAAAGAAATGGCACATGAATTGAATACACTTTTTTGCATCAGTCTTCTCTGTGGAAGACACCAGCAACGTGCCTGAAATTCAAGAGTGGAAGTTAGTGGAGTGGTTATTACTGAGGAGAAGGTGCTTGGGAAGCTGAAAGGGCTGAAGGTGGATATGTCACCTGGACCGGATGGACCGCACCCTAGGGTTCTGAAAGAGGTGGCTTTAGAGATTGTGGAGGCATCGGAAAATTGCAAATATTACTCCACTGTTCAAGAAGGGAGCAAAGCAGAAAGAGTGGGATCTATAGGCTGGTTAGTCTGACTTCAGTAGTTGGTAAGATTATTAAGGATGAGGTTACAAAGCAAGTCAAGTCAAGTTTATTTGCCACATACACATGCAAGATGTGCAGTGAAATGAAAGGTCACCCACAGTCCTGCAATAGAGCAATAAAAATAAACAATTTCACACACAATCACAACCCACACAAAACAAAAAAAGAAAAAAAAACACGATAAAATAGGTCCATGGATTTGCGAAGGGGAGGTCTTGCTTGATGAACCTTGATGAAGGGTGGGGGGGATGGGGATAAGATCCCCTCTCATCCTTCTAAATTCCAGTGTATACAAGCCTAGTCGCTCCAGTCTTTCAACATATGACAGTCCCGCCAGTCCGGGAATTAACCTAGTAAACCTACGCTGCACGCCCTCAATAGCAAGAATATCCTTCCTCAAATTTGGAGACCAAAACTGCACACAGTACTCCAGGTGCGGTCTCACTAGGGCCCTGTACAACTGCAGAAGGACCTCTTTGCTCCTATACTCAACTTATCTTGCTATGATACCCTGTCATAGGTAAAGAGAAATAAAAGACTGGTGAAGCCAAGTGTGGTTTGCTTACAGAGGGAGGGACATTTATAAGGAGGAACAAGGAACTAGCAGAGGAATTAAACAATTACTGTGCCTCTGTCATCACAGAAGCAGTCACACAAAACTGATGGATATTTTCAAACCATGAAGGCCTAGTGAATAGGGAGCTGCATGTACTAAATATTAGACAAATAAAGTATTAAGGTTGGCGTGCTTGAAAGATGATGAACCCCATACACCCAGTCATTTATATTCCACAGTTGTGAAAGAGGTGACTTGGAGATAATGGCTGTTCTGGTTATCATCTTCCTGAGTTCAGTAAAGAAACATAGAAACACAGAAAATAGGTGCAGGAGGAGACCATTCGGCCCTTCGAGCCAGCACCGCCATTCATTGTGATCATGGCTGATCATCCACAATCAGTAACCCGTGCCTGCCCTCTCCCCATACCCCTTGATTCCGCTAGCCCCTAGAGCTCTATGTAACTCTCTTTTAAACCCATCCAGTGAATTGGCCTCCACTGCCTTCTGTGGCAGAGAATTCCACAAATTCATAACTCTGGGTGAAAACATTTTTTTCTCACCTCAGGTTTAAATGGCCTCCCCTTTATACTTAGACTGTGGCCCTTGGTTCTGGGCTCCCCCAACATTGGGAAAAAAATTCCTGCATCTAGCTTGTAAAATTATAATTTTATATTTTTCTGTAAGATCCCCTCTCATCCTTCTAAACTCCAGTGAATACAAGCCCAGTCTTTCCCCATATGACAGTACCGCCATCCCGGGGATTAACCTTGTGAACCTATGCTGCACTGCCTCAATAGCAAGGATGTCCTCCCTCAAATTAGGAGACCAAAACTGCACACAGTATTCCAGGTGCGGTCTCACCAGGGCCCTGTACAACTACAGAAGGACCTCTTTGCTCCTGTACTCAACTCCTCATATCTGTACAATAAGGGAATCAAGGATCATGGTAATAACATGGGAAGAATGGCTCTGAGGTGGAAGATTAGTCATGATAAAGCATGGCAGGGCAGCTCAAAGAGCCAATGGCCTGTCCCACTTTTATTTATTATCTTATCCTCAAACATAACACTTTGGGAGTTATAAGCAAAACTGAAATTATTTTTCAGCCTTATTTCAAAATTAGGACTCTGAAGGAAATAAGTTATGTCAAGATAGCCAGCCATAAACAATAAGGGTTTTCATCCCGTTGGTATGGTGCCAACCACTAGCTACCCATTTACACGAATCCCTTTTTATTTTCCTCACATTCCCATCAATTCCGACTGGATATAACCACTCATCCAAACACACAAAGCAATTTACAGCGTTCAGCTAACCTACCAACCAGAAGGTGGCGAATCTGTGGAATTCTTTGCCACAGAAGGCTGTGGAGGCCAAGTCAGTGGATGTATTTACGGCAGAGATAGATAGATTCTTGATTAGTGCGGGTGTCAGGGGTTATGGGGAGAGGGTAGGAGAATGTGGCTAGGAGGGAGAGATAGATCAGCCATGATTGAGTGGCGAAGTAGACCCGATGGGCTGAATGGCCTAATTCTGCTCCTATCAGAATCAGATAAGAAGAATCAGAATCAGAATAGCCTTTATCGTCATCCAAAAAACATGTCTTTTGGACGAAATTCCGTTACCCACAGTCCAACAATAAGAAGCAATAAAAATAAAGCAATAACACACACAATCACAAAACAACACAAAACAAACAACAACAAAAAAAAGACCTTATGACCTTACGGTTGTGGGAGGAAACGGAACACCTGAAGGAAACTCACACGGCCACAGTGAGAATGTGCAAAGTCCATGCCGACAGCAAGCAATGTCACGATTGAACCTGGGTTGCAACTGAACTATTGCGTTACTGTTTTTTTCTGAAGAAGGGTCTCGACCCGAAACGTCACCCATTCCTTCTCTCCTCAGATGCTGCCTGACCTGCTGAGTTACTCCAGCATTTTGTGAAGAAATACCTTCGATTTGTACCAGCATCTGCAGTTATTTTCTTACACTACCTATTGTGTTACGGTTCTACCCCTACCAGCCAGTTCCTGAGAATCAGAATGATGTGGAGAAGTATATAATAATTAAAAGCAACATAGTTAAAAAAAATAGCTCTCAATGGCACACAATTATTATAATGGGATGTAACTATTCGCCAACAAAATTAGTCCTAATCTTCAAGTTGCAAGTTGCATTTATACTCATTAAAATATCTCCAGTTTCAAGATATGAAGGTAAGTACTTACTTCCATTCAATTTGATGAAAGCCTAGTTATAATTGGAATCGTAATCAGATTTAATACTTCCTTATTGATCAATTATTGAACCAGGTTCATATTTTGCCCTTATCGCTGAAGTTTGTTGCATAAGCTGATATTTAGCAGCCATTCAAGCCATGCATAAAGATCATGATCATTTTTCAGCCCCAGACCTATGATCCTTGATCCTCTTTATCGATGATACAACAACTGAGGCCCCACAGCCCTCTGACGAACTCTGAATGTTTACCATCCTCTGGGTGAAGCTATCCGTTCTCCTCTTAGAATGATCCCACCGACCCTTTCATCTGAGATTGTGCCCCCTGGTCCTAGACCTCCTACCCAGGGGGAATGAACTTCCCCGTATCCTGGTAGACACAAGGAACTGAAGAACTGCAGAACTGCGGATGTAATCTTCAGCAAAATACACAAAGTGCTGGTGTATCCAGCCTGTTAAACCCATTAAGAATTTTGACAAGATAGACACAGAAAGCTGGAGTAACTCAACAGGTCAGGTGGCATCTCTGGAGACAAGGAATAGGCGACGTTTCGGGTCAAGGCCCTTCTTCAGACAGAGTCAGGGGAGAGGGAAATGGGAGATATAGACGGAGATGTACAGAGATGTAGAACAAATGAATGAAAGGTATGCAAAAAAGTGATGATAATAAAAGAAACAGGCCATTGTTAGCTGTTTGCTAGGTGAGAACGGGAACCTGGTGCGGCTTGGGTGGGGGAGGGGGTGGGGGAGGGGGTGGGGGAGGGGGAGGGGTGGGGGAGGGGGTGGGGGAGGGATGGAGAGAGAGGGAGTGCCGGAGTTACTTGAAGTTAGAAAAATCAATATTCATACCACTGGGGTGCAAGCTGCTCAAGCGAAATATGAGGTGCTGTTCCTCCGATTTGGGTTTGGCCTCAATCTGACAATGGAGGAGGCCCTGGACAAAAAGGTCTGTACGGGAATGGGAAGGGGAATTAAAGTGTTTGGCAACCGGGCGATCAGGTAGGTCCAGGCGGACTGATCGAAGGTGTTTAGTGAAACAATCACCCAGTCTACGTTTGGTCTCGCCGATGTATAAGAGTCCTTTGTTAATTTTCCTGGGATCTCTTCTCATTCATCTCAGCTCTGCAGAATGCAATCCCAGTCTATTCAGTCTTTCCTCTCAGGCAAATCTGCCATCCCTGTAGAACCTTCTCTTGATTTTCCTTTCAAAAATCCAAACTGTGCTCAAACCAATTATTCTTTTCCAGGTGTCCTGTTATTTTATCCATCATTATGGAATATCAGTATTTCATCTACCACTGATGCCTAACAGGTCAATATCCATCCCTCACTACCTCTTTCTTAAACAGGATCCAACGGGACCCCACTACTGGCCACATCTTCCCATCCCCTCCCCTTTCTGCATTCCGCAGAGACCGTTCCCTGCGTAACTCCCTGGTCCACTTGTCCCTTCCTACCCAAACCACTCCCTCCCCAAGAACTTTCCCCTGCAACCGCAGGAGATGCAACACCTGTCCCTTTACCTCCCCCCTCAACTCCATCCAAGGACCCAAACAGTCTTTCCAGGTGAGGCAGAGGTTCACCTGCACCTCCTCCAACCTCATCTATTGTATCCGCTGTTCCAGATGTCAACTTCTCTACATCGGCGAGACCAAGCGCAGGCTCGCCGATCGTTTCGCTCAACACCTTCGCTCAGTCCGCCTTAACCAACCTGATCTCACGGTGGCTGAGCACTTCAACTCCCCCTCCCACTCCCAGTCTGACCTTTTTGTCATGGGCCTCCTCCAGTGTCATACTGAGGCCCACCGGAAATTGGAGGAACAGCACCTCATATTTCGCTTGGGCAGCTTGCAGCCCAGCGGTATGAACATTGACTTCTCCAACTTTAGATAGTTCCTCTGTCCCTCTCTTCCCCTCCCCCTTCCCAGTTCTCCCACTGTCTTCCTGTCTCCACCTATATCTTTTCTTTGTCCCCGCCCCCCCGACATCAGTCTGAAGAAGGGTCTCGACCCGAAACGTCAGCCATTCCTTCTCTCCAGAGATGCTGCCTGACCTGCTGAGTTACTCCAGCATTTTGTGACCCCTTTCTTAAATTGTGGACACATTTCCTGCCCACCAACCCTCAGGAACATTGCAGATACAACATTAGAGCACATGGTATTGGGGGTCGGGTATTGACATGGATAGAGAATTGGTTGGCAGACAGGAAGCAAACAGTAGGAATAAACAGGTACCTGTCAGAATGACAGTCAGTAGCGAGTGGAGTGCAGCAAGGCTCGGTGCTGGGGCCGCAACTATTTACAATATATATTAATGATTTAGATGATGGAATTAAAAGTAACACCTGCAAATTTGCAGATGACACAAAGCTGGGTGGCAGTGTAAACTGCGAGGAGAATGCTCGGAGGTTGCAGGGTGACTTGGACAGGTTGAGTGAGTGGGCAGATGCAGTATAATGTAGATAAATGTGAGGTTATCCACTTTGGCGGCAAGAACAAGGAGGCAGATTATTATCTCAATGGTGTCAGATTAGGAAAAAGGGAAGTGCAACGAAACCTGGGTGTCCTTGTACACCAGTCACTGAAAGTAAACATGCAGGTACAGCAGGCAGTGAAGAAAGCTAATGGCATGTTGGCTTTCATAACGATAGGATTTGAGTATTGGAGTAAAGGGGTCCTTCTGCAGTTGTACAGGGCCCTGGTGAGACCACATCTGGAGTATTATGTGCAGTTTTGGTCTCCTAATTTGAGGAAGGACATCCTTGCTATTGAGGCAGTAGGTTCAGGAGGCGCTGGGATGGCGGGACTGTCATGTGAGGAAAGATTGGAAAGACTGGGCTTGTAGTCACTGGAATTTGGAAGGACGAGAGGGGATCTTATAGAAACATATAAAATTATAAAAGGACTGGACAAGCTAGATACAGGAAAAATGTTCCCAATGTTGGGGGAGTCCAGAACCAGGGGCCACATTCTAAGAATAAAGGGGAGGCCATTTAAAACTGAGATGAGAAAAAAACTTTTTCAACCAGAAAGTTGTGAATTTGTGGAATTCTCTGCCACAGAAGGCAGTGGAGGACAATTCACTGGATGGATTTAAAAGAGAGTTAGATAGAGCTCTAGGGGCTAGTGGAATCAAGGGATATGGGGAGAAGGCAGACACGGGTTACTGATTGTGGATGATCAGCCATGATCACAATGAATGGCGGTGCTGGCTCGAAGGGCCAAATGGCCTCCTCCTGCACCTATTTTCTATGTTTCTATGTTTCTTTACTGAACTCAGGAAGATGATAACCAGAACGGCAATTATCTCCAAGTCACCTCTTTCACAACTGTTGGATATAAATGACTGGGTGTTTGGGGTTCATCATCTTTCAAGCACGCCAACCTTAATACTTTATTTGTCTAATATTTAGTACATTCAGCTCCTTATTCACTAGGCCTTCATGGCTTGAAAATATCTATCAGTTTTGTGTGACTTCTTCCGTGATGACAGAGGCACAGTAATTGTTTAATTCCTCTGCTAGTTCCTTGTTCCTCCTTATAAATATCCCTCCCTCTGTAAGCAAACCACACTTGGCTTCACCAGTCTTTTATTTCTCTTTACCTATGACAGCTCTTACAGACAGTTCCGTTTCATGACATGAAAGTTTTAAAAGACTTCCAATCAAAGTAAAGTTCAATGATGTGAAAAACAGATCTCTTAAGATGAACTCATGAAATCTAATCAACACAGTCTGAAGAAGGGTCCTGACCCAAAACGTCACCCATCCCTTCTCTGCAGAGATGCTGCCTGTCCCGCTGAGTTGCTGCAGCACTTTGTGTCATTCTCCACAAAGTCTTGGCTTTGCAGTATATTCATGGAGTGTTGCACATATTTACTTGACAGTAATGACAATTCAAGTACAATGACAGAAGCTGGCCACTCTTTTGCCGTTATGTACTTGTCCATTTGGATCTCTGCCTTCACCAGTGTTGGGCTCAGCATTCCCAATACCATCAATCAATGGGTGTAATTTCCCTCCTAACTCATTGCTGTCTTGCTTCATTTGTTTGGGGGGATTGTTTAGTTTTGAACCTGGACATGATGCTGGAGGAGCATTGTAATGGAAAATGAAGAAACAATGATGAGAGGCCGAGGACTATGGTGCAGGAGGTCAACTATTATGCATTCAAGAGAGAGCTAGATAGAGCTCTTAAGGATAGCGGAGTCAGGGGGTATGGGGAGAAGGCAGGAACGGGGTACTGATTGAGAATGATCAGCCATGATCACATTGAATGGCGGTGCTGGCTCGTAGGGCTGAATGGCCTCCTCCTGCACCTATTGTCTATTGTCTATTGTCTATTGTCACGTGTACCGAGGTACAGTGAAAAGCTTTTGCTGCGTGCTTTCCTGTCAGCGGAAAGACAATACATGATCACAATCGAGCCATTTAACGTTTCAAGGTCAGTTTATTGTCACATGTACCAATTAAGGTACAATGAAATTTGAGTTACCAAACATCCATGCGAAAGGAAAGCAACAAGACACACAGCCACGTAAAAGTTAACATAAACATCCACCACAGCGGATTCCACATTCCTCACTGTGATGGAAGGCAATAAAGTTCAATTAGCTTCCTCTTTGTTCTCCCACGGTCGGGGCTGTTGAACCATCCGCGGTCGGGTCGATCAGAGCCCCCGCAGCCGACGATCCAAGCCCCCGCGTTGGAGCGATCGAAACTCCCGCGTCGGGGCGGTTGAAACTCTCTCCGTGGCGTGGAGCTCCAGGGTCGGCCTCTTCACACCAGAGACCGCGGGCTTCACGGTGTTTAGAGTCCACAGGCCCCGCGGTTGGAGCTTCGGTCTCCGGCAAAGGGATCGCAGGCTCCACGATGTTCAAGTCCCACAGACTCCCGCGGCTTGTAGCGCCCGTCGGTCTCCAGCAGAGGCCACCAGCTCCTCGATGATAAGCCGCAGTGCGGACGGAGATTCCATACCGAAAAAAATCGCATCTCCGTCGAGATAAGAGATCTTAAAAAAGTTTGCCCCAAACCCCTCCCCCCCCCATCCCCCCCACATAAAACACTAAAACATACTTTTTAACACATCGAAACATAACAAAAAGAAGAAAGGACAGACAGGCATGATAAGGGAGTAACGTTTAGTGCAAGGTAAAGCCAGCAAAGTCCGATCAAGGATAGTCAGAGGGTCACCAATGAGGGAGCTAGTAGATCAGGACTGCAGAAGATTCAAAATGAACAAAGATGAATCGACATGCAAGAATTAAGTAAAGTTAAGTCTAAAGGATTAATAATCTGGGGACTTCAGGAGATTCAAAGTCCAGGTGTGTAGGAGAGAACTGCAGATGCTGGTTTAAATCGAAGGTAGACACAAAATGCTGGAGTAACTCAGCGGGACAGGCAGCATCTCTGGAGAGAAGGAATGGGTGACGTTTCGGGTCAGTTCAGTTGTTGGCAAGATGTTCCAAGTTCGATAGTCTTTGGCAAGAGCATCATAAACCATGATTGGTGGGTTAATTGACTAGAGATGGTTGCTTCTTGTGCATGTGGGTGGAGAATTGATGAGAGGACAGGGTGACATAGTGGTGCAGCGAGCCGAGCCATTACTTCACAATACTGCAGGCCTGGGCTCCATTGTGATCTCTGGTGCTCTGTGAGTGGAATTTGCACATTCTCCTTGTGACTGGGTGTGTTTCCTCCAGAGTCTCCAATCTTTTCTTCTAACCCAAAGACGTGCCGTGCGGGCACGGTGGTGCAGCGGTAGAGTTTCTGCCTTACAGCGCTTGCAGCGCCGGAGACCCGGGTTCAATCCTGACTACAGATGCTGTCTGTACGGAGTTTGTACGTTCTCCCCGTGACCTGCGTGGGTTTTCTCCAAGATCTTCGGTTTCCTCCCACACTCCAAAGATGTACAGGATTGTAGGTTAATTGGCTTGGTAAATGTAAAAACTTGTCCCCCGTGTGTGTAGGGTTGTGTTACTATGCGGGGATCGCTGGTCGGCACGGGCTTGGTGGGCCGAAGGGCCTGTTTTTCGCGCTGTATTGCTAAATTAAATTAAAGGTCAGTTGGTTAATTGGCCACTCCAAATTGTCCCTGTTGTCATAGAGTCATAGAGTCATAGAGTCCTACAGCACAGAAAGAGGCCCTTCGGCCCATCGTGTACGTGCCGCCCGTTACGAAACACAGTCTAATTTTAATCCCATTTTCCCGCATTTGGACCGTAGCCCTGAATGTTGTAGCATTTCAAGTGCCCATCCAAATGCCTCTTAAACGTAGTGAGTGTTCCCGCCTCCACCACCACCCCAGGCAGTGAGTTCCAGACTCCAACCACCCTCTGGGTGAAAAAGTTCTTTCTCACATCCCCCCCGAAACCTTCCTCCCCTTACCCTGTATCTATGTCCCCTCGTTGTTGAACCTTCCACCAGTGGAAGAAGTTCCCCGCCATCTACCTTATCTATGCCCCTCATGATCTTGTACACCTCGATCATGTCCCCTCTCAGCCTTCTCTGCTCCAGGGAAAACAACCCCAGTCTGCTCAGTCTCTCCTCATAGCCGAGGCCCTTCATCCCTGGTAGCATCCTGGTGAATCTCCTCTGCACCCTCTCCAAAGCTATCACATCCTTTCTATAATGTGGAGGTGAAAGCAGAGTGTTGGGGAGGGTGTGAATTGATAGAATGCAATAAGACTGGGATTGATTTAGGATTCATGTAAATGGGTGGTTACTCTTTAGGGCAGACTTGTTGGGCCAAACTGACCATTTCTATGCTACATCTCTCTATGACTAATAGGTTACAGGGGTTGGAGACACAAGGAATCGCATATGCTGGAATTTTGAATGGACCACAAAGTGCTGGAGTAACTCAGCAGAACAAAGATTATCCATGGAGGACATGGATGGGT
Source organism: Rhinoraja longicauda (assembly GCF_053455715.1). NCBI lineage: Eukaryota > Metazoa > Chordata > Chondrichthyes > Rajiformes > Arhynchobatidae > Rhinoraja > Rhinoraja longicauda. The sequence continues at coordinate 1,807,611 of NC_135965.1, read as the reverse complement.
GTCATTTTGATTTTAAACCCCTTCTTCGGGTTACAGGTGTTTAAAGATAGGAATGTTTAAAGATTGGATTGTTTGCTGCGTTTCATGAGATGAATTCTCACCAGTCATCAGTTTAGTTTAGTGTCACGTGTACCGAGGTACAGTGAAAAGCTTTTGTTGCGTGCTAACCAGTCAGTGGAAAGACAATACATGATTACAATCGAGCCATTCACAGTGTACAGATACATGATAAGGGAATAACGTTTATTGTAAGGTAAAGCCAGTAAAGTCCAATCAAGGATAGTCCGAGGGTCACGAAAGAGGTAGATAGTATTTCAGCACTTGTCAAAGAGTGGTTTTGCAAAGTGACAATCAATAGACAATAGACAATAGGTGCAGGAGCAGGCCATTCGGCCCTTCGAGCCAGCACCGCCATTCAATGTGATCATGGCAGATCATTCTCAATCAGTACCCCGTTCCTGCCTTCTCCCCATACCCCCTGACTCCGCTATCCTTAAGAGCTCTATCTAGCTCTCTCTTGAATGCATTCAGAGAATTGGCCTCCACTGCCTTCTGAGGCAGAGAATTCCACAGATTCACAACTCTCTGACTGAAAATGTTTGTCGAGAATGCAAGGTAATTTGACCAATTTCAGCTGCTATCATATCAGAGTGAGAGCAAATAGGCTGTGAATGGGGGTGGGAGTAAGAACAGAACTGCATATGCTGGAAATCAAAATAAAACAGATTGCGTACAGTTTTGATATCCTAATCTGAGGAAAGACATTCTTGCCATAGAGGGAGTACAGAGAAGGTTCACCAGATTGATTTCTGGGATGGCAGGACTTTCATATGAAGAAAGACTGGATAGACTCGGCATGTACTCGCTGGAATTTAGAAGATTGAGGGGGGATCTTATAGAAACTTACAAAATTCTTAAGGGGTTGGACAGGCTAGATGCAGGAAGATTGTTCCCGATGTTGGGGAAGTCCAGAACAAGGGGTCACAGTTTAAGGATAAGGGGGAAGTCTTTTAGGACCGAGATGAGAACGATTTTTTTCACACAGAGAGTGGTGAATCTGTGGAATTCTCTGCCACAGAAGGTAGTTGAGGCCAGTTAATTAGCTATATTTAAGAGGGAGTTAGATGTGGCCCTTGTGGCTAAAGGGATCAGGGGGTATGGAGAGAAGGCAGGTACAGGATACTGAGTTGGATGATCAGCCATGATCATATTGAATGGCGGTGCAGGCTCGAAGGGCCGAATGGCCTACTCCTGCACCTATTTTCTATGTTTCTATGTTTCTATGAAAAAAGAGCTGAAACACTCAGCAGGTCAGCTAGCGTATGTGAGGAGAGACGCCTTCACTGTTTCATGTTAACAACTTTTCATCAGACTGAAGGACAACTTTTTTCACTGATACAGTTTGAAAAATTTGAGAGAAGATTCCCATGTTTGAATACAAGGAAACCTAAGGTACAAAATTGATAAGGTGGAAAAAACTGTAATGTAAAATTACTGTACTGTCATTAAATGAATTTTCAAATGAAATGCAGCAAACTTGGCAATTAGGTAGAATTTCTAAGTAGAAGGTTGAAGGTAATTTTCCAGGTGGAAGCTTATGTAAACAGACAAATGTTAACTATAAATCGGTCTTGAAATCATTAGTATTGGCTGGAATATGCGATGGAAATATGGTATTAAAAGGGATATTAAGAGGGATAAGGTGGATGAGTTAGAATTTTTGTCTATTATCAATATGTTTCAGATTTATAAATGAAAGGCAGCTGGTTACATTCCCAACACATGTTACATTTTAGTAGATAGGAAAGTAGTAGGTAGGCCATTTAGAACTGAGATGAGGAAAAACCTTTTCAGTCAGAGAGTTGTGAAACTGGAATTTTCTGCCTCAGAAGGCAGTGGAGGCCAATTCTCTGAATGCATTCAAGAGAGAGCTAGATAGAGCTCTTAAGGTTAGGTCAGGGGGTATGGGGAGAAGGCAGGAAGGGGGTGCTGATTGAGAATGATCAGCCATGATCACATAGAAACATAGAAACATAGAAAATAGGTGCAGGAGTAGGCCATTCGGCCCTTCGAGCCTGCACCGCCATTCAATATGATCATGGCTGATCATTCAGCTCAGTAGCCTGTACCTGCCTTCTCTCCATACCCCCTGATCCCTTTAGCAAAAAGGGCCACATCTAACTCCCCCTTAAATATAGCCAATGAACTGGCCTCAACTACCTTCTGTGGCAGAGAATTCCACAGACTCACCACTCTCTGTGTGAAGAAATGTTTTCTCATCTCGGTCCTAAAAGACTTCCCCCTTATCCTTAAGCTGTGACCCCTGGTTCTGGACTCCCCCAACATCGGAAACAATCTTCCCGCATCTAGCCTCTCCAACCCCTTAAGAATTTTATATGTTTCTATAAGATCCCCCCTCAGTCTTCTAAATTCCAGCGAGTACAAGCCCAGTCTATCTAGTCTTTCCTCATATGTAAGTCCCGCCATCCCAGGGATCAATCTGGTGAACCTTCTCTGTACTCCCTCTAAGGCAAGAACGTCTTTCCTCAGGTTAGGAGACCAAAACTGTACATTGAATGGCGGTGCTGGCTCGAAGGGCCGAATGGCCTCCTCCTGCACTATTGTCTATTATCTATTGAAATCACCATCTAAAAGAAAATAAAATAATTCTCAGGATTTTGACTAGTGCACCTTTTGTTGCTGTGAAACTTTGAAGAGGGTATTATCTTGAAGAACGAAGTATGATTAGCTGCGTACAGCTGAGAGGTTCTATAGAGAGAGTCGAGATCTGATAGCAGTTTGTATATAAATATAACATAGCTATCAGTTTCCAGTAACTTTCACTCCGATGCTAGATCAAAACTCTGACGAAGGTAAAGAGGAACACAGTAACTCATCATAAACCCAAAACGCTGGAGTAACTCAGCGAGACAGGCAGCATCTCTGGAGAGAAGGAATGGGTGGCCTTTCGGGTTGAGAAAGAAACGTCACCCATTCCTTCTCTCCAGAGATGCTGCCTGTCCCGCTGAGTTACTCCAGTGTTTTGTGTCTATCTTTGGTGTAAAACAGCATCTGCAGTTCCTTCCTACACAGTAACTCTTCAGACAGAATATATATAAGCGGTTTTGCTTCTTTTAAGTCTGACCTCAAATTCTGAGCAGAGTTGTGGAAGAGACAAGTCCTATATGCTCAATTGTTGGGCAGTTGTGGGGCCATTGTGTTTGTGTAAGAGCTTAATGGAGGTTTTGCCGGTAAACATTGATTATTGGCACTTTTGTTGAACTGTTAAGTCCCAATGCCGATCCAGACTAAGATACCAATTTCTGGAGTGCATTGATTATCCTCATTTGTAACTATACTTATTTGTAACTATAACTGTGGCACGGTGGCACAGCAGTAGAGTTGCTGCCTTACAGCTCTTTCCCCGGGTTCAATCCTGACTGCGGGCGCTGTCTGTACGGAGTTTGTACGTTCTCCCCGTGACCTGCGTGGGTTTTCTCCGAGATCTTTGTTTTCCTCCCACACTCCAAAGACGTGCAGGTTTGTAGGTTAATTGGCTTAGTGTATGTGTAAATAGTTCCTAGTGTGTGTAGGATAGTGTTAGTGTGCGGGGATCGCTGGTCGGTGCGGACCCGGTGGGCTGAAGGGCCTGTTTCCACGCTGTATCTCTAAACTAAACTAAACTAAACTATCGATTTTCCCCTGACAATAGAACAAGATAGCTTCATTAACAACTCTTGTGGTGAGGAATTGTTCAGAGTCAGCAGGATCATCTGGTTGGTTTTAGTCAGAGCAGTATGGCCTGTTAATGGGACATATTTGTAGTTATAGCAAGGAACTAAATGTTGATATAAAAATTCAACTCTGTAAACGTTTACATTATTAATTGTAGATGAAAGGATATTTGTACGAGAAATACCGAAGCTCTTTAAAAATGCCAAAGTGATTAAAGCTTTATTTCCACAGGGGGCATTAATGCAACATAATTTAGATGTAAGCTGTACAATCTTTCCTTAAACATATAATGGTGAATTTTACAGTGATATTCAGTCACAATTTAATGTAATCAACCTCAGGTGCTAGTGTAAATATTCCATTCAGTAAAGATTATGCACTGTTGATGACTTTAAATGTAAAGCAATTAATGTAATACTTGCTTAAGGAAAAGAAGTATAATTAATTTGATTTTGCAGCATGTCGTGATTTAATATATTATCATTATGTTTGATTTAATATGTTATCATTATGTTTTAACGGCACGGTGGTGTTAGAGTTGCTGCCTTACAGCGAATGCAGCGCCGGAGACTCAGGTTCGATCCTGACTACGGGCGCCGTCTGTACGGAGTTTGTACGTTCTCCCTGTGACCTGCGTGGGTTTTCTCCGAGATCTTCGGTTTCCTCCCACACTCCAAAGACGCACAGATATGTAGGTTAATTGGCTGGGTTAATTAAAAAAAAATGTAAAACTTGTCCCTAGTGTGTGTAAGATAGTGTTAATGTGCGGGGATCGCTGGGCGGCGCGGACTCGGTGGGCCGAAGGGCCTGTTTCCGCGCTGTATCTCTAAATCTAAAATCTAAAAAATCTTTTTTTTTAAACTGAAACTCACAACAATATCTATTTGGTTGGATCTTGCCTGTGCGTGACTTTGTTTAATGTGGGGAGACTGGTGCACAGACAGCCACCACACGGTCCTTGACAGATCTGGGTCAGGATCCAGTGGCGTGGAGTCCAAGACGACCGGGGACCCTTTTCTGCTGCAGCCTTCATCCATCCGCCTTCCCAGCCGCTGTGACGCTCCACTAAAGTCAGCCGCCATCCTCCACCTGTTCCACCGTTGAGGTCTTGGTTGGATTGCTCTTTGTCAGGGACCTCCCCCTCGACCTTACCGCCATGGGTGATCCTACCAGGAGCGTAGCTCCAGACGGCATCGCTCTCAGGATCTCAGGACCACACAAGCTTCTCCACCACCACAAGGCGACAATCTACGGAGAAGTATTGCATGAATACCCTCTCTCATTAGAGCATGTGATCAACTTCTGTCCATGTTCTGCATAGAAAGGTTTTGGTGTAGAACTGGCCAGAATTGGTTTCCTTGTATGGAAGTAAACTGCAAGAAGGATCCTGTCCCTCATTGCCGGGTTTCCTTTTATTTAATGGAAATGTCCATGCTGGTAATTTGAATGTCAAACTATTTTCCACTTTCTCAGGGAGGGAAGTTCTGGTTGAAGGAACATGTGAACTCTATGCTGCATCAGAATCACAATTGAGATCATGTGAACTGAGCTTAGAACCAGTGGAGATGTGATTCAGTTGAGATAATGCACAATGGGACAACAAAAACATTCCAGACTGCAGGATAACTATGTAACCTGTTAATGAAATGGAAAAGCAATAGGAAATAGCTTATATTCTATATTAAACTGGCTCTGGCAGAGAAATCGGAAAGATTACTATCCCACTTTAGATAGTTCCTCTGTCCCTCTCTTCCCCTCCCCTTTCCCAGATCTCCCTCTATCTTCCTGTCTCCACCTATATCCTTCATTTGTCCCGCCCCCCTGACATCAGTCTGAAGAAGGGTCTCGACCCGAAACGTCACCCATTCCTTCTCTCCTGAGATGCTGCCTGACCTGCTGAGTTACTCCAGCATTTTGTGAATAAATACCTTCGATTTGTACCAGCATCTGCAGTTATTGTCTTATATTATATCATAATAGATACATAGAAACATAGAAAATAAGTGCAGGAGGAGGCCATTGGCCCTTCAAGCCAACACTGCCATTCATCTACAATCAGTAACCCGTGCCTGCCTTCTCCCCATATCCCTTGATTCCGCTAGCCCCTAGAGCTCTATCTAACTCTCTTTTAAATTCATTCAGTGAATTGGCCTCCACTGCCTTCTGTGGCAGAGAATTCCACAAATTCACAACTCTCTGGGTGAAAAAGTTTTTTTTCACCTCAGTTTTAAATGGCCTCCCCTTTATTCTTAGACTGTAGCCCCTGGTTCTGGAATGTCTCGAATAATTAAAGAAAATGTTGGAGGTACACAGCAGGTCAGGTAGCATCTATGGAGAGAGAAACATAGAGTTAATATTTTTTTACTTCTTGTGTCTATCTTTGGTTTAAACCAGCATCTGCAGTTCCTCTTACACTTAACATTTCAGGCCAAGGACCTTGCACCACAACTGGAAAGGTGAGAGAACAATCATGTTTTGAGTTGCAGAGAAGAGATGGGGTGGAGAGAACAAAGAGATTGGAGGGGTGCCCAAGACAATCCATTTGACAGGGTTGGGTTGGCCATCAGGCCACTACCATTCCCGTACATTTGTAATTACTATAATTTCCTGGCTCCAAGCACTACCCCAGCACATGGGAAGGTAGTGAGAGTACCGTGCTGTGCATGAAAAGGTGGAGAGAAAAACACAGGAACAGAAGCACATTGTCCATTCCGTCTCTTGTGCATGCTGTGCCCTTCAACAAGATCATCAGTCTTTGTATACCTTGCTGCCACCTTCCTGCACTAAGACCTGAGTCCTCAGTTTATACCTGAGTGGAACTTTCATCTTGTCTCCAAGCTGAGGTGGTCTCTCAGAAATTTTCTTCCCCACCAAATTAATTTTCTCCATATTTTATTGCATAACCATGTAACAATTAAGTTTAAGTTGTAAGTATCAATTTATGATAAAATATTTTCCCCTCTCTACCACAACCAGAGAGCAGTGCTGAACTACAACCTACCATACTTTTGACCCTCGGACTATCCTTGATCGGACTTTGCGCTACCTTGCGCTAAACGTTATTCCCTTATCATGCACTGTAAATGGCTCGATTGTAATCACGTATTGCCTTTCAGCTGACTGAATAGCACGCAACAAACGCTTTTCACTGTACCTCGGTACACGTGACCACTTGATTCCATTAATACCTAAAATTATATCCATCACTTCCCTGTAAGAAAATAACTGCAGATGCCGGTACAAATCGAAGGTATTTATTCACAAAATGCTGGAGCAACTCAGCAGGTCAGGCAGCATCTCAGGAGCGAAGGAATAGGTGACGTTTCGGGTCGAGACCCTTCTTCAGACTGATGTCCATCTCCATCTCTTCCATGTTTATTCTTAATGACAGAAACTCATTGTCCTTGAGTAGCAGATTCCAGAGTTTACCACCCTCTGGTAAAGAAATGTCCTCTCATTTCTCTCTTGAATGATCAACTCCTTAATTTAGAATGTCACCTCTTGGTTCCAGGCACCTCAGTCAAGAGGAATGTCAACTCTATATCTACATCAGCAAGCCCCTCAAAAATGTTGTACTTTTCAGTGAGATCACTTGTTATCCTTCTGAGTTCCAGATTATATATATATATGGCTCTAGTCTTCTTGGTCTGCCTCCCAGGAACAAAACTAGTCCATTTTTACTGTGCTCCCTCGAAGAATATAAAAAACTTAATTCTGTTTCGCAGACTCCAGTTGTAATCAATCCCTGGATTGATTGATGTGGTCAACTATGTCTTCCAGTAAATTCTGGCTCTCAAGTGAAGGTGTACAGTAACCGATATCTGATCACCCATTTTTAGTAATGATTGCTTTGTTTATACCTGAGTGGAACTTTCATCTTGCCTCCAAGCTGAGGTGGTCTCTAAGAAATTTTCTTCCCCACCAAATTAATTTTCTCCATATTTGATTGCATAACCCTGTAACAATTAAGTTTAAGTTGTGAGTATCAATTTTTAATGAAATATTTTTCCCTCTCTACCACAACCAGAGAGCAGTGCTGAACTACTACCTACCAGAGTTTTGACCCTCGGACTATCCTTGATCGGACTTTACTGGCTTTGCCTTGCGCTAAACGTTATTCCCTTATTATGTATCTATGCACTGTAAATGGCTCGATTGTAATCACTTAATGCCTTTCAGCTGACTGGATATCACACAACAAACGCTTTTCACTGTACAATAAACGTGACAATAAACTAAACTCAACTATTTTTATATCATTTTTCACCATTATTGGATTCTGAAACTTTTCTTCTGGCTGATTACAGATTTTCCTGGTAGTCAGCTTTCTATTCCCATTCACGTCTTCCACTTTTACAGTTGTGGTGATAGGTCCTTGGCCTGAGATGGAGCGACTACGCTTGTATACACTGGAATTTACAAGGATGAGAGGGGATCTTATTGAAACATAGAAGATTATTAAGGGATTGGACACCCTAGAGGAAGGGAACATGTTCCCGATGTTGGGGGAGACCAAAACCAGGGGCCACAGTTTAAGAATGGGTAGGCCATTTAGAACGAAGTTGAGGAAAAACTTTTTCACCCAGAGAGTTGTGAATCTGTGGAATTCTGTGCCACAGAAGGCAGTGGAGGCTAATACACTGGATGCTTTCAAAAGAGAGTTAGATAGAGCTCTGGGGCCTGGTGGAGTCAGGGGGTATGGGGAGAAGGCAGGCACGGGTTACTGATTGTAGATGATCAGCCCAGATCACAGTGAATGGCAGTGCTGGCGCGAAGGGCCGAATGGCCTCCTCCTGCACCTATTGTCTATTGTCTATTGTCTATTGTTATGTGTAGGAAGGAACTACAGATGCTGGTTTAAACCGAAGATGGACACAAAAAGCAAACAAATGCTAACTCTGTTTCTCCACAGATGCTCTGAAGAGCCTCCTTTTTCCAATCACTGCTGTTCTGTGGACTTCAATACAGTAATTCCCTCTCGGAGGAATGCTCGCTCATGGTGCAGCAGGATCATGGCAGGGTAGATCCCCATGTAAACACTCCCCTTGTTTATCCATGGCCTCGTGTGATGTTTTGTTGTTCACTGCCATCAGTGTAGTAAAATGCTTCATTTGGTTTGCTATTGGTATTTGTATGGTAACTTGGTGTGATACTGCTTGGGCACAGATCTACTTCTATCAATGAAAGTATGAAACTTATAGATTTCCACCCAACATCTGATTGAATAGTTTAAAATGTGTCTGACATATATAAAACCATTCAAGCCAATGATTGAGTGGGATCAGCTCAGTAGTGACTGCCTCATTGCACAATGGCCATCATACTGCTGTCTACAGTGCTCTAATATCAGTCAACGCAAAACAAAGAACATCAGGGCACCTTTCTTCTAAAATAGACACACTATCATAGCGCTGTGGAATGTTAATCCTTGCTTTAAAATAATCTAAAACTTGATATTATGGCGAGTCCGAAAACTTGTTGGTTGTAGAAGAAGTTTATTGCAGCCGCAATATTCGAATACAGAGTTAAACAACAAGGTAAAGGACAACCATCAAAAACTTACTGTCTTCTTCGAAGACTTCGCCGAACTGAACATTTTGGGCGCCAAAAGCGCACATGACCACGCTGGCCAATCAGCGATGTCGCTCCCTGGACCAATCCCCATGGTCGCGTTCACACGTGACCTCGCTGGCCAATCTGAGGGTTCGACGACCTGGACCATTCTCTATGGTCGCTACATGACCCCCCCCAGAACCCGAGGTACGGAACCTAGCAGGGAGCCGGATTTCGCGACCATAACGAGTACGGAGAGGGACAGCCTGAACCACAGGAGCCGGGGGTTCCGGACTTGGAGGAACTGCCGGAACGGGGGGTCCTGGAGGAACTGCCGGAACGGGGGGTCCTGGAGGAACTGCCGGAACGGGGGGTCCTGGGCTGAGCGGAACTAACGGAGGTTGGCCTCTCCTAGGGGTTTGACCGACCAGGACTGGTTGATCCGGATCCAAGTGTGCAGGTTTGAGCCGGGACACCGAGACGAGCTCACTCTTGCCGCACATGTCTAAGGTGAAGGTAGCCGTTCCCTTACGCAAAACCCGGAACGGCCCTTGATAGACCCTCTGCAACGGGGCGCGATGGGAATCTTTTCGCAGAAAAACAAACTCACAGTCCTTCAGGGAAGGCGGTTCATGTACCATGGGACACCCATGACGTGAAGTCGGAACTGGAGCCAGGGAGCCCACCCGTTCCCGGAGAGATGCTAACACTGAAGGGACTGTAGGCAGCTGGTCTGAAGGGTCTGGAAACAAATCTCCGGGTACTCGAAGTGTCGAGCCATATACTAGCTCCGCGGACGACGCACCGAGATCTAGCTTAGGAGCAGTCCGGATGCCCAAAAGAACCCAGGGGAGCTGGTCTAGCCAGTCCGGGCCTTCAAGCCTTGCACTGAGGGACGCCTTAAGTTGACGGTGGAACCTTTCTACAAGTCCATTTGCCTGGGGGTGATATGCAGTAGTGGGTTGTAACTTGGAACCGTACAGTTCTGCGAGCGCGGCCCAGAGGGACGAAGTGAACTGCGGCCCTCTGTCAGTGGTAATAACTGCCGGGACCCCGAAACGAGCTACCCAATGGAGGGCCAAAGTCCTGGCACAAGACGCTGACGAAATATCAGACAATGGGAAAGCCTCTGGCCACCGGGTGAACCGATCCACCACCGTGAGGAGGTGGGTGTAGCCCCGGGAGGAAGGCAAAGGCCCGACTAAATCCACGTGGATGTGGAAAAAACAAACTACTGGGACCTCGAAATCCTGTACATGGCGCTGGACTTTAGCGGTCTGACAGGGAACGCAGGAACGCGCCCAACCCGCTACCTGTTTCCGTAGGCCATGCCAGACAAACCGAGCTGCTACCAAAGCAGAGGTGGAGCGGATGGACGGGTGCGCCAGCCCATGAATGGCATCGAAAACCCGGCGCTGAAGGGAGGGCGGTACTACCGGCCTGGGACGGGGAAGAGAAACATCGCACCAGACTTTTGTGCCTTCCGACCCGTAGGCTACCTGAGCCAATTTCAATCCCGAAGTGGTGGACTGGTATACCGAAGCGGTATCCGCTAGAAGCTGTGCCTCCGCAAGCTCCTGGGGATCCACCTCGCAGTCCACCGCCGAAATAGGGGGAAAAGCAGGTCTAGACAGGGCGTCAGCAACGGCATTAAGCTTACCCGCGACATGACGGACATCGGTGGTAAATTCGGAGATAGCAGTCAGGTGCCGCTGCTGGCGGGCCGACCATGGGTCAGACAATTTGAAAAATGCAAATGTTAATGGTTTGTGGTCCGTAAAGGCCACAAATGGGCGGCCCTCGAGGAAGTACCTGAAATGACGAACAGCTAAATAGAGGGCCAGAAGCTCTCGGTCAAATGCGCTATACTTCAGCTCAGCCGAATTTAGTTGCCGGCTGAAAAACGCCAAAGGCTGCCAACGGCCACCGACCTGCTGCTCCAAGACCCCGCCCACCGCCACGTCAGAGGCGTCAACCGTCAGGGCCGTGGGGGCGGAGGGGCTCGGGTGGACCAACATGGTGGCGTCTGCCAAGGCTGCCTTAGCTGCTGTAAAAGCCGACTCTGCGGCCGGGGACCATGTCAACTCTACCGGTTTTCCCGCAAGGCACTGGAAGAGCGGGCGCATGACCCGCACAGCTGCCGGAACGAACCTATGGTAGAAGTTAACCATACCTACGAACTCCTGTAGTCCTTTTACTGTGGTGGGCCTGGGAAATGCCCGGATAGCCTCCACCTTCTCGGGCAAAGGGGAGGCGCCGGCAGGGGTAATTCTGTGCCCTAGAAAATCAAGAGAAGGGAGGCCGAATTGACACTTGGAGGGTTGGATAATGAGCCCGTGGTCTTGGAGCCGCTGGAACACGGTCCGCAAGTGGACCTGGTGTTCCTGCACTGAGGGGCTGGCGACCAGGATGTCGTCTAAATAAATAAACAAAAAGGGTAAACCCCGGCCCACACGGTCCATCAGTCGTTGGAAAGCCTGTGCCGCGTTCTTTAAACCGAAAGGCATACGCAACCATTCAAACAACCCGAACGGAGTAATCATTGCAGTTTTCTGTATGTCCTCCGAACGCACCGGAATCTGGTGGTATCCTCGCACCAAATCGATTTTGGAGAACACCACCGCTCCTTCCAGCCCAGACGAAAAGTCCTGTAGGTGCGGTATGGGGTAGCGATCAGCCGTGGTGACAGCATTGAGACGCCGATAATCGCCACATGGTCTCCACCCCCCAGATGCCTTGGAGACCATATGCAACGGCGAGGCCCACGGGCTGTCAGACTGACGGACAATTCCCATTTCCTCCATCTTCCTAAATTCCGCCCGTGCCACCACCAGTTTGTCTGGCGGTAGTCTCCTGGCCCGAGCGAAAACGGGAGGGCCTTCGGTGCGGATGTGATGGACCACGCCGTGCTTGGCCGAAGGCGTGTCAAAACGTTGGATGAGCAGCTCTGGAAACTCCGCCAGGATCTCAGCATACGAGTCAGGGGCCGCGACGACGGCCTGGACAGTAGGGCTGGGCGGGGAGGCGATTGTCGGAGCGACGGGCTCCTCTCCGGCGGAGGGTCGGAGGTCGTTACCACGGACATCAGGGACCAGTGAAAAAGCCCAGAGAAAATCTGCGCCCAGGATCGCTTGTCTGACGTCGGCTATGATGAATGGCCATTCGTACGTGCGGAGGCCTAACACAAGGGACATCTTCTGTGTACCGAAAGTGCGAATGGGGCTGCCATTAACCGCGATGAGGGTGGGACCTGTCTTACCCGTTCTGGTTTCGAGGTCGGTCGGCGGCACTATACTGACGATGGCTCCCGTGTCCACCAAAAATTCTGTGTCCGTGAATCGATCATGGACGTAGAGGCGTCGGTTCTGGCCAATCGTAACTGCCCCTATGTACGATCGGCCGAGGCATTTCCCGCGAAGGTACAAGGTGAGCGGCAGTTGCGGGATTCGCTACCCCATCGTAGGTGATAATAGCACCAGCCGCGCTTGTGCGGATCTTTTTGGCGGGCTTTCGGAGAATTGGCGGGAGATGCGGCGTCATCTTGATGTCGCTGTGGCGTGGTCACTGATGTCGAGACCTTGTTGATCGAACCGCTTGCCTTGTTTTTAGCCGCTATGAGCGCGTCCGCTTTCGCTGCATATGCTTCGGGGTCCTTAAAAGAACAATCCGTGAGCAGCAGTCGGACATCCTCAGGAAGCTTCTCTCGGAATGCCTGTTCGAACATAAGGCAATCCGTATGCTCACCGGCTAGCATCATCATTTCGGACATGAGAACGGAAGGCCGTCGATCTCCGAGGTCCGGTAGGTGCAGAAGTCTTGCAGCGCAATCATGCCTATTAAACCCGAAGGTTCGCAGTAACACTTTCTTCATGGCCTCGTACTTGCTTTCCGCAGGCGGATTAACGATGAACCGCATCACACGTGTGGTCGTCTCCGGTGATAGAGCGCTGACGAGGTAGTAATACATCGTGGAGTCGTCCGATATCTTCTTTATATGAAATTGAGCTTCGGTGTGGACAAACCAAGATTGCGGTGAATGTGTCCAAAACAACGGAAGGTGAACGCTTTCCGCGCTTAACTCCGGTGTGCCAGGCGCGGCAATCAACAACGAGGCGTCGTGTCCCTGCATAGTCGGTGATCGTCCAGATCACGTCGGGGTCACCAATATGGCGAGTCCGAAAACTTGTTGGTTGTAGAAGAAGTTTATTGCAGCCGCAATATTCGAATACAGAGTTAAACAACAAGGTAAAGGACAACCATCAAAAACTTACTGTCTTCTTCGAAGACTTCGCCGAACTGAACATTTTGGGCGCCAAAAGCGCACATGACCACGCTGGCCAATCAGCGATGTCGCTCCCTGGACCAATCCCCATGGTTGCGTTCACACGTGACCTCGCTGGCCAATCTGAGGGTTCGACGACCTGGACCATTCTCTATGGTCGCTACAATATTGATGAAATCTGTGAAAGTGAAGTTGCCATAGAGACAAACATTGAATAGTGTTTTTAAAAATAAAACTATAGCTGTTGATAAAAAGGTGAATACCACAAATCAGATTTGTCTACTTAGACAATAGACAATAGACAATAGGTGCAAGAGGAGGCCATTCGGCCCTTCGAGCCAGCACCGCCATTCAATGTGATCATGGCTGATCATTCTCAATCAGTACCCCGTTCCTGCCTTCTCCCCATACCCCCTGACTCCGCTATCCTTAAGAGCTCTACCTAACTCTCTCTTGAATGCATTCAGAGAATTGGCCTCCACAGCCTTCTGAGGCAGAGAATTCCACAGATTCACAACTCTCTGACTGAAAAAGTTTTTCCTCATCTCTGTTCTAAATGGCCTACCCCTTATTCTTAAACTGTGGCCCCTGGTTCTGGACTCCCCCAACATTGGGAACATGTTTCCTGCCTCTAACGTGTCCAACCCCTTAATAATCTTATACGTTTCGATAAGATCCCCTCTCATCCTTCTAAATTCCAGTGGATACAAGCCTAGTCGCTCCAGTCTTTCAACATATGACAGTCCCGCCATTCCAGGAATTAACCTAGTAAACCTACACTGCACGCCCTCAATAGCAAGAATATCCTTCCTCAAATTTGGAGACCAAAACTGCACACAGTACTCCAGGTGCGGTCTCACTAGGGCCCTGTACAACTGCAGAAGGACCTCTTTGCTCCTATACTCAACTCCTCTTGTTATGAAGGCCAACATTCCATTGGTTTTCTTCACTGCCTGCTGTACCTGCATGCTTCCTTTCAGTGACTGATGCACTAGGACACCCAGATCATGTTGTACGTCCCCTTTTCCTAACTTGACACCATTCAGATAATAATCTGCCTTCCTATTCTTACCACCAAAGTGGATAACCTCACACTTATCCACATTAAACTGCATCTGCCATGCATCCGCCCACTCACACAACCTGTCCAAGTCACCCTGCAACCTCATAGCATTTTCCTCACAGTTCACACTGCCACCCAGCTTTGTATCATCTGCAAATTTGCTAATGGTACTTTTAATCCCTTCATCCAAGTCATTGATGTATATTGTGAATACCTGCGGTCCCAACACCGAGCCTTGCGGTACCCCACTAGTTACTGCCTGCCATTCTGAAAGGGACCCATTTATCCCCACTTAGTTATAGAGTCACAGAGCCATGAAGCACAGAAACAGCAACATGCCCCATCTACATGCCCATACCACCCAAGATGCCCCATCTACATGCCCATGCCAACCAAGATGCCCCATCTACATGCCCATGCCAACCAAGATGCCCCATCTACATGCCCATGCTGACCAACATGCCCCATCTACACTAGTCCCACCTATCCTGGCCCATATCCCCCAAATCTTTTCCTATCGAGGTCCAAATGCCGACACGGTGGCATTTGGACATAGATTTGAGCGGCACGGTGGCGCAGCGGTAGAGTTGCTGCCTTACAGCGCTTGCAGCACCGGAGACCCGGGTTCCATCCCGACTACGGGTGCTGTCTGTACGGAGTTTGTACTCCTTCCTTTGTCCCGCCCCCCTGACATCAGTCTGAAGAAGGGTCTCGACCCGAAACGTCACCCATTCCTTCTCTCCCGAGATGCTGCCTGACCTGCTGAGTTACTCCAGCATTTTGTGAATAAATGGAGTTTGTACGTTCTCCTCGTGACTGCCTGGGTTTTATACGAGTTCTTCGGTTTCCTCCCACATTCCAAAGACGTACAGGCTTGTAGGTTAATTGGCTTGGTATATGTGTAAATTGTCCCTAGTGGGTATAGGATAGTGTTAGTGTACAGGGATCGCTGGTCAGAGTGGACTCGGTGGGCCGAAGGGCCTGTTTCCACTCTGTATCTCTAAACAAATGCCTTTTAAACACTATTCTAGTACCTGCCTAAACTAGCTCCTCTGACAGCTCGTTCCATATACCCCCGCACCCTTTGTGTGAAACAATTGTCCCTCCAGTTCCCATTAAATCTTTCCCCTCTCACCTTAAACCTCCATCATCTGGTTCTTGTTACCCCTAGTCTGGGTAAAAGACTGTGAATTTACTCTTATCTATTGCCCTCATTATCTTATACACCTTTCTAAGATCACCCCTCATCCTCCTACACTCCAAGCCCGAGCCTACTCAACCTCACCCTGTAGCTCACACCCTCAAATCCTGGCAACATCCTTGTAAATCTTCTCTGCACCTTTTCTGTCCTAGTGTTTAGTGCTTATAATATTGATAGTGTTGGTTGTGGACTTGACTATTCTGCTTAAGTGATAATTAGATGAATATCTGCAGAGATTTTTACAAACTGGCAGAAATTTAATGGAACAAGGGATTCTCAACTGTGAATTATTTAAATTCTTCTCACTAATTTGTAGTTGGAAATGTTAGTCTTACTTGGTTAACAAAATGCAGGCAATCTGGCAAAACAAATTAAATAACTGGTGTTGGAGATTTTTGTACTGCACTAAAATGTAGTGACCTGAAAAAGCATGGTTCCATCTGTTTAAATTTGGATAATTGGAAATGTTAATCCAAAAACAGACACAGAAAGCTGGAGTAACTCAATAGTCAATAGTCAATTGATTTGTCACATACACATCAATGTGCAGTGAAATGAAAGATTACCTACAGTCCAACAATAAGACCAATAAAAATAAGCAATAAAAATAAGCAAGAAACATCCAAAAATAAGCAAGAAACATCCATCACAGTGAGTCTCCTCCAGTCACCTCCTCACTGTGATGGAAGGCCAGAATGTCTTTTCTCTTCCCCTGCTGTCTTCTCCGGCGGTCAAGCTGTTGAAGTTGCCACGTCGGGGCGGTCGTGGCTCCCGACATTGAAGCCCACGCCGGGCGGAGAAAATCCCACGGCCTACTCCAGGCCGTGCCGGACGGTGAAAGGTCCGCGGTGAGCCGACCCAAGCCCCGCGATTCGAGGCGGGCAAAGATGCTGCCGCTGCCGGAGCTCCCGATGACGCCCCCACCCAGGGGCCTGCGGGCTTCCGACGTTCACACGGCCCGCGGCTGAAGCCTCCGGGGCCTCCGGAGACGAGTCGCTGCCGCTCCCACAGCGCCACCACAGCCTCTGAAGGCAGCCAGCTCCGCAGATGGTAAGTCCGGTCCATGGGCTCTGCGGACCAGCGCCCAGGTGGTCCCAGCTGGAGGCCGCTAGCTCCAGGTGTTTGGCCGATGGTAGGCCGCAGCGGGAACGGAGACACCACCCAGAAAACAAAATATCACGTCTCCGTTCGGAAGGGACAATTTTACAGTTCCCCCCCCCCACACGTAACACACAACCACAAAAAACACTACATCACATCTAAACACTACAATTAAGGCAAAAAACAACAAACAACACAAAAGACAAACGGAAGGCAGGCGAGCCGCAGCTGCTGGGCAGCGCAGACATACCAGCGGGACAGGCAGCATCTCTGGAGAGAAGGAATGAGTGGCGTTTTGGGTCGAGACTCTCCTTCAGACTGAGAGTCAGGGAAGAGGGAAACAAAAGATATAGACGGTGATGTAGAGAGATGTAGAACAAATGAATGACAGATATGCAAAAAAGTAACGATGATAAAGAAAACAGGCCATTGGTAGTTGTGGCCGAGGTGAAAATGATTTACAGACTCAACAAGACGACTTTGAAGCTGGTACGACTTGGGTGGGGGAGGGATGGAGAGAGAGGGGATGCAAGGGTTACGGAGTTAGAGAAATCAATGTTCATACCGCTGGGTTGTAAGCTGCCCAATGTTAATCCAGGCCCTAAACATTTAAAGTATTACCCATGCCCGATTGCTTCATTTGTTTACACAAATGAGCGACCAGGAAATGTGGCAAATCCTTATTGCAGGGGTATCTTCTGACCACTTGCATTCCCGGTGGAATCTAATTTAGTTCAGTTTAGAGATACAGCGCGGAAACAAGCCCTTTCGGCCCATCGGGTCCACACCGACCAGCGATCCCCGCACATTAACACTATCCTACACCCACTAGGGAAAATTTACATTTATACCAAGCCAATTAATCTACAACCCTGTTCGTCTTTGGAGTGTGGGACGAAACCGAAAATCTTGGGGAAAAAACGGAGATCTCGGGGAAAACGCACGCAGGTCACGGGGAGAAGGTAAATCTCCACACAGACAGCACCCGTAGTCAGGATTGAACCCGGGTCTCTGGCGCTGCAAGCGCTGTAAGGCAGCAACTCTATCGCTGCGCACATTTGTATTTTGCATTTTGCAAATTTCCATTTTGAATGGGTTGGGTCAGAAATATGCTGCTGGCTGGTGTATCAATAGTTGAACTGGAGGTCTCGGTGCAGAACAAGGAGTCACAGTGTGAGCAGTGGGAATATGCATTTCATTAAGTAAAAGCTGCATTTTCAACAAATCTGCCGTCTAACCGTTGTATTAATTTGTTAACTTCAGAAGACTTGCCCAGTTTGGCGAGAGGAATAAAAGCCAGATGTTTGATCTAACTAAATCCTTTCACAGTACCCCTTCCTGTCCAACAGGAAATGAAAATCAGAGACTAGTCTTCCCGGAAAACTGAAATAAAACAGAAAGTGACAGAAAGGCACAGTAAGGCAATATGTGTACTAAGAGAAACAGTTAACCTGATGATAAAAATTCCACATCTGTAACATCAACTGCTTTTCTTCCCATAGGTATTGTCTGTCCTGCTTCGTGTTTCCAGAATTCATTGTTATTTTACCTGTCTAACTGGAGATTGACCATGGTTCAGTCATGGGACTTCATTTAGGCCACTGGTGGCGCAGCGGTAGAGTTGCTGCCTTACAGCGAATGTAGCGCCGGAGACAGGCGCGGACCCGGTGGGCCGAAGGGCCTGTTTCTGCGCTGTATCTCTAAATCTAAAAAAAATCTAAAAAAATCTAGTGAGGAATACCATTTATGTCAAAAACACGTTACTATGGACGTGCTTTGTTTAGCCAATGCCTGAGCGGCAGAGCGCGAATATTGTCAGCGAAAGAATATGAAAAGCACAATGTATGTGTTGACTGCTTTAAATCATAAAGGGCCTGTCCCAGTTACGCGATTTTTAAGGTGACTGCCGGCCACTGTCAAAGTCGTAGCAGATCGTAGCAGATCGTAGCAGATCGCCGATAATTTTTTAATCCTACGACAATGTTTACGACAATGCCCACGACAATGCCCGCGACAAGCTAAGACAACCTACCACCTGGCAACGGCAAGCTGCCGACAACCGGCGACCCGGACTTCGCGACCTAGGATGTCCACTACGACAGTGACCACGACAAGCTACGACAACCGATGACATATTAGGCACGATGCCTTTTATGCTGCGCTTTTGTGAGCTTTTAATTACCTATTTTAAATGGGAAGCGAGTAGCATTAGGTTGCTAATTTTAATTGCAGTTTTATTCATTTGAGATCATCACAGCTGTAAAGTATTTTAATTGTGTGTAATATGCTTTTGTTTGCCTTTTTTTAAAGATTTATTTAGATTTAGAGATACAGCGCGGAAACAGGCCCTTCGGCCCACCGAGTCCGCGCCGCCCAGCGATCCCCGCACATTAACACTATCCTACACACACCAGGGACAATTTTTACATTTTACCCAGTCAATTAACCTACATACCTGTTCGTCTTTGGAGTGTGGGAGGAAACCGAAGATCTCGGAGAAAACCCACGCAGGTCACGGGGAGAACGTACAAACTCCGTGCAGACGGTGCCCGTAGACAGGATCGAACCTGAGTCTCCGGCGCTGCATTCGCTGTAAGGCAGCAACTCTACCGCTGCGCCACCGTGCCGCTCTTCAAAGACAACATTAAGATATTCCTCATTGTCTGGCCTAATATTAGGACACGCTTTTCCAAAACATACATGGTGTGTGCAAATACAAGTCTGGACCATTATTCTCTCAGTCCAGTTCCGCTAGAATCAATCAGCAGCATAAAATGTGGAGAGGTTGACCTGTGGTGCCAGAAGCCTCCCATTTTGCCGAGGATATCTCTTCACTGTGAAGCCTTTTAGAAATGTCAATTCTTGCTATTGAGGGCGTGCAGCGTAGGTTTACTAGGTTAATTCCCGGAATGGCGGGACTGTCATATGTTGAAAGACTGGAGCGACTAGGCTTGTATACACTGGAATTTAGAAGGATGAGAGGAGATCTTATCGAAACGTATAAGATTATTAAGGGGTTGGACACGTTAGCGGCAGGAAACCTGTTCCCAATGTTGGGGGAGTGCAGAACAAGGGGCCACAGTTTAAGAATAAGGGGTAGGCTATTTAGAACTGAGATGAGGAAAAACCTTTTCAGTCAGAGAGTTGTGAATCTGTGGAATTCTCTGCCTCAGAAGGCAGTGGAGGCAAATTCTCTGAATGCATTCAAGAGAGAGCTAGATAGAGCTCTTAAGGATGGCGGAGTCAGGGGGTATGGGGAGAAGGCAGGAACGGGGTACTGATTGAGAATGATCAGCCATGATCACATTGAATGCTGGTGCTGGCTCGAAGGGCCGAATGGCCTCCTCCTGCACCTATTGTCTATTGTCTATTGGGAACGAAGGACCGATGCACCAACAGGCAGTATTACCCCGGCAAGAACAATCTGGGGAGACGGGGTGGGGTTTGCTGGGGGTACGGAGCGAATTTCATTCGTACTTAAGGAAACGGCAGGTCTGGTCCTTCTCCTGAATGGATACAGCAGACTGCAGATGCTGAAATCTGGTAAACACAAACTGGTGGAGACAGGCAGAGGGTCAGGTCAGACAGCATCTGGGGGGAGAGAGAGAGGGGACAGATGATGTTTCAGATCGGGACCCTTCTTCAGACTGATGGTGGGATCCGACCAGAAATGTTTTCATTTACATTTCCTCCACAGATGCTGCCTGACCTCTGAATTCCCCCTACACTTGGTGTGTTGCTCCTGTTCGTTGGTGCCAGCCCGATGTGGATCCCACGGGTGGTCACGGTTAGACTAGAAATATTAAATTCAATAAATTATAATTGGGAGTTAATTTATAGCAGCGTTACGCGCTGGTCAAACAGTGATAAGTTCAATGTCGCTTTTCCAGCGTGCATCAAATATGCTTCTGTGTGGGAAGGAACTGCAGATGCTGGTTTACACCGAAGATAGACAAGAAATGCTGGAGGAACTCAGCCGGACAGGCAGCATCTCTGGAGAGAAGGAATGGGTGACGTTTCGGGTCGAGACCCTTCTTCAGACCCTTCTTATGACCCGAAACGTCACCCATTCCTGCTCTCCAGAGATGTTGCCTGTCCTGCTGAGTTACTCCAGCATTTCGTGTCTATCGTCAAATAATCTTCTGTTCTTCCCTAACACCAAAGGCCGTTTTCCTCGGTCGGGTACATTTCTTGAGTTTATCTCCAGGTCAGGTGTCCGCCCCCCTCTGACAGCATCGCGGTCTCCACCCCCATTCCACAGCTGGCTGTTGCAGCTGAACCTGTGTGGACAGGTTTTGACAGTTCTGTCACCTTTGACAGTAGGCGATAACGTACCACACCTGGCGACAACATGTGACAGCGCCCACGACAAGCTACCATCATTGGCGACAAGCCAGCTGTTGCCGAAAAATTTAGAACAGGTAACTTTTTCGGCGACGAGCCGAGATCTGCTACGACTCATTGAAGACTGACTCCTCACGATCATGCCAGCGACACCCCAGCAAACGTGTGGCCATAACCTAGTCGCCGGCAGTCGCCTTAAAATCGCCTAACTGGGACGGGCCCTTAAAGGTCGCAGTTTCAATGGAACCAAATACTTCTTGTATCTCAGCAACAACAGGATTTGGGTGGAAATTGGACCAGTACCCAATTTCCCAGTGGCACCAGTTTCATACCTCACTATATTATTTGTCAGAACTTTTGTTGCATTTCAGGACTGGTAGGTAATAGGATATGGGAAGGAGGAATATACAGGTGTATATCAATGTTTTTGAATGATATATATCCCAGCAACAATGATTCAAAAATGCCAATACCACAAGTGTAATTTAAAATAGGGAGCATTTCATAGAAACATAGAAATATAGAAAATAGGTGCAGGAGGAGGCCGTTTGGCCCTTCGAGCCAGCACCGCCATTCATTGTGATCATGGCTGATCATCCACAATCAGTAACCCGTGCCTGCCTTCTCCCCATATCCCTTGATTCTGCCTCCCCTTTATTCTTAGACTGTGGCCTCTAAATTTCCTGTGTACATTTTGGGTCAGCCTACGTCTGTGGCAACCAGGTGCTGTGGTGTGTTCACACAACTGAGACAACTACAACAGCTATTCCGTAAAATGCTTGGCCACCCACCCAAAACATGCTGAAGTTGATCCTTGGAAATGGCTTGGACTGGAGCCACTGGGACAGTTCATGCCTCACAATGGACCCATTACTATAATGTGAGAGAATAAATTGGGTGCCTAATAATAAAAATAAATCATTAGCTGGAAAACAGGCATGAACACCAGGCAATGCCACCATTGGGGCAGCACGGTGGCGCAGCCAGCACCGCCATTCAAGGTAATCATGGCTGATCATTCTCAATCAGTACCCCGTTCCTGCCTTCTCCCCATATCCCCTGACTCCGCTATCCTTAAGAGCTCTATCTAGTCATAGAGTCATGATTGAGTCATAGAGTCGCACAGCACAGAAACAGGCCCTTCAGTCCAACATGCCATGCCGGCCAAGATTGCCCATCTAGGCGAGTCCCACCTACATTTGGCCCACATCTCTTGTGGCGTTGCGGATGAAGCCGGGTCGGCAACGTCTACACTGACACACTTGCAGTAGGGTGAACTCACGTGCCACAGCTTATTTATGGAGTAGTTACAAGATTACCAGATGGAGTCACTACGTTCTTTTAAATCTGACCTCAAATTCTGAGCAGAGTTGTTGAAGAGACAAGTCCTATATGCTGCTTCCAACACTCAATTGTTGGGCAGTTGTGGGGCCATTGTGTTTGTGTAAGAGCTTAATGGAGGTTTTATCATATCATATCATATATATACAGCCGGAAACAGGCCTTTTCGGCCCTCCAAGTCCGTGCCGCCCAGCGATCCCCGTACATTAACACTATCCTACACCCACTAGGGACAATTTTTACATTTACCCAGCCAATTAACCTACATACCTGCACGTCTTTGGAGTGTGGGAGGAAACCGAAGATCTCGGAGAAAACCCACGCAGGTCACGGGGAGAACGTACAAACTCCTTACAGTGCAGCACCCGTAGTCAGGATCGAACCTGAGTCTCCGGCGCTGCATTCGCTGTAAAGCAGCAACTCTACCGCTGCACTACCGTGCCGCCCGGTAATCTTGTCGGTTAACATTGATTATTGGCACTTTTGTTGAACTGTTAAGTCCCAATGCTGATCCAGACTAAGATACCAATTTCTGGAGTGCATTGATTATCCTCATTTGTAACTATACTTATTTGTAACTATAACTGTGGCACGGTGGCGCAGCGGTAGAGTTGCTGCCTTACAGCTCTTTCCCCGGGTTCAATCCTGACTACGGGTGCTGTCTGTACGGAGTTTGTACGTTCTCCCCGTGACCTGCGTGGGTTTTCTCCGAGATCTTCGGTCTCCTCCCACACTCCAAAGACGTGCAGGTATGTAGGTTAATTGGCTTAGTGTATGTGTAAATTGTCCCTAGTGTGTGTAGGATAGTGTTAATGTGCGGGGATCGCTGGGCGGCGCGGACACGGTGGGCCGAAAGGGCCTGTTTCCGCGCTGTATCTCTAAATCTAAATACCCACTTTGGTGTCATCTGCAAACTTACCAATCATGCCATTTACATTCTCATCCTAATCGTTGCTATAAACCACAAACAGCAATGGACCAGCACTGATCCCTGAGGCACATCTCTCCTTCAGACTGAAAACAGAAGGGTTGTTTCCACCATCACCCTCTGCTTCCTTCCATGAAGCCAATTCTCCATCCAGTCAGCTTGCTCTCCCCAGATCCTATGCCATGTAACCTTCCAGAGCAGCCTGCCATGCAGAATATGGTGATAATGAAGATGTGTGGTACGCTTGCCTTCATTGCTAGGGGCATTCACTGAGTACAGGAGTCAGGAAGTCACGATGCAGCTCTATAGGACTTTGGTTAGGCTGCATTTGTGTGCAGTTCTGGTCGCCCCATTATCGGAAAGATGTGGGGGTTTTGGAGAGGGGGCAGAGGAGGTTTACGAGACGTGGGATGAGACCGAGTTCAGCAGTGACCCCACCGACACTTGCGGTCGGATGAACTGACATGATGTGTTTCACTTACAGTGGTAAGAAGGTCCATACCTCACCATCAGGGTGTACAGTGGCACTGGCAATCTCGGCCTTGCCCCAGCTTGAAAGGGTTCAGAAAAGATTTACGAGGATGTTGCCAGGACTAGAGAGTGTGAGCTACAGGGAGAGGTTGAGTCGGCTGGGTATCTATTCCATGGAGCGCAGGAGGATGAGGGGAGATCTTATAGAGGTGTATAAAATCATGAGGAATAGATCGGGTAGATGCACAGAGTCTTTTACCCAGAGTAGGGGAATCCAGGACCAGAGGACATAGGTTCAAGGTGAAGGGGAAAAGATTTAAAATAGGAATCTGAGGAACTTTTTCACACAGGGTGGAGGGTGTATGGAACAAGCTGCCAGAGGAGGTAATTGAGGCTGGGACTATCCCAGTGTTTAAGAAACAGTTGTACAGGTACATGGATAGGACAGGTTTGGAGGGGTATGGACCAAGTGCAGGCAAGTGGGACTAGGGTAGCTGGGACATTGTTGGCTGGTGTGGGCGAGTTGGGCCGAAGGGCCTGTTTCCACACTGTATCACTCTGTGACTCTATGAAGGGCCTGTTTCCACATGGTATCACTCTATGACTCTATGAACTCAGTCTTTGTCTCGAAGGAGGAGCTATGGCGATCCCAGGCTTCTCCTTGCAGTTCACCCTTGCCCGAGAGAGGGTGCTGGCGGTCTTAGGCTTATCCTAGTGGCTCAGCCTTTGCCTCTGTGTATGGCTGCAGTCCCTCATTGTCCATAGCCAGGAAGAGGCACTGGCATTTCAGGTTTGCCCTGGCCACTCCCTTTTAGTCTCGGTTTAGTCAGCGCTGGCTGTCTACGCCTTCTGGCCGGCAGCCCAGTCTTGACCACACGGTGGCACAGATGCTCTCGAGTTTGTTCCGGAGGCTCAGTCTTCCTCGAACCTGCGACAGGGGCACACAGCTAGCAGGTAGACTCCCTACTCTGCACGTCTTTGGAACGTGGGAGGTAACCGGAGCATCCGGAC